>NW_026608388.1:0-72026 GCF_029499605.1 Hyla sarda
ACATTATACAGTAATGGAGGGGTCTGGTGATGACTGGAGAGGTGACACTGCTGGGACACTATACAGTAATGGAGGGGTCTGGTGATGACTGGAGAGGTGACACTGCTGGGACATTATACAGTAATGGAGGGGTCTGGTGATGACTGGAGAGGTGACACTGCTGGGACATTATACAGTAATGGGGGGGTCTGGTGATGACTGGAGAGGTGACACTGCTGGGACATTATACAGTAATGGAGGAGTCTGGTGATGACTGGAGAGGTGACCCTGCTGGGACATTATACAGTAGTGGAGGGGTCTGGTGATGACTGGAGAGGTGACACTGCTGGGACATTATACAGTAATGGAGGGGTCTGGTGATGACTGGAGAGGTGACACTGCTGGGACATTATACAGTAATGGAGGGGTCTGGTGATGACTGGAGAGGTGACACTGCTGGGATATTATACAGTAATGGAGGGGTCTGGTGATGACTGGAGAGGTGACACTGCTGGGACATTATACAGTAATGGAGGGGTCTGGTGATGACTGGAGAGGTGACACTGCTGGGACATTATGCAGTAATGGAGGGGTCTGGTGATGACTGGAGAGGTGACACTGCTGGGACATTATACAGTAATGGAGGGGTCTGGTGATGACTGGAGAGGTGACACTGCTGGGAAATTATACAGTAATGGAGGGGTCTGGTGATGACTAGAGAGGTGACACTGCTGGGACATTATACAGTAATGGAGGGGTCTGGTGATGACTGGAGAGGTGACACTGCTGGGACATTATATAGTAATGGAGGGGTCTGGTGATGACTGGAGAGGTGACACTGCTGGGACATTATACAGTAATGGAGGGGTCTGGTGATGACTGGAGAGGTGACACTGCTGGGACATTATACAGTAATGGAGGGGTCTGGTGATGACTGGAGAGGTGACACTGCTGGGAAATTATACAGTAATGGAGGGGTCTGGTGATGACTAGAGAGGTGACACTGCTGGGACATTATACAGTAATGGAGGGGTCTGGTGATGACTGGAGAGGTGACACTGCTGGGACATTATATAGTAATGGAGGGGTCTGGTGATGACTGGAGAGGTGACACTGCTGGGACATTATACAGTAATGGAGGGGTCTGGTGATGACTGGAGAGGTGACACTGCTGGGACATTATACAGTAATGGAGGGGTCTGGTGATGACTGGAGAGGTGACACTGCTGGGACATTATACAGCAATGGAGGGGTCTGGTGATGACTGGAGAGGTGACACTGCTGGGACATTATACAGTAATGGAGGGGTCTGGTGATGATTAGAGAGGTGGCACTGCTGGGAATGCTGGGACATTATACAGTAATGGAGGGGTCTGGTGATGACTGGAGAGGTGACACTGCTGGGACATTATACAGTAATAGAGGGGTCTGGTGATGACTGGAGAGGTGACACTGCTGGGACATTATACAGTAATGGAGGGGTCTGGTGATGACTGGAGAGGTGACACTGCTGGGACATTATACAGTAATGGAGGGGTCTGGTGATGACTGGAGAGGTGACACTGCTGGGACATTATACAGTAATGGAGGGGTCTGGTGATGGCTGGAGAGGTGACACTGCTGGGACATTATACAGTAATGGAGGGGTCTGGTGATGACTGGAGAGGTGACACTGCTGGGACATTATATAGTAATGGAGGGGTCTGGTGATGACTGGAGAGGTGACACTGCTGGGAATGCTGGGACATTATACAGTAATGGAGGGGTCTGGTGATGACTGGAGAGGTGACACTGCTGGGACATTATACAGTAATGGAGGGGTCTGGTGATGACTGGAGAGGTGACCCTGCTGGGACATTATACAGTAATGGAGGGGTCTGGTGATGACTGGAGAGGTGACACTGCTGGGAATGCTGGGACATTATACAGTAATGGAGGGGTCTGGTGATGACTGGAGAGGTGACACTGCTGGGACATTATACAGTAATGGAGGGTTCTGGTGATGACTGGAGAGGTGACACTGCTGGGACATTATACAGTAATGGAGGGGTCTGGTGATGACTGGAGAGGTGACACTGCTGGGACATTATACAGTAATGGAGGAGTCTGGTGATGACTGGAGAGGTGACCCTGCTGGGACATTATACAGTAATGGAGGGGTCTGGTGATGACTGGAGAGGTGACACTGCTGGGAATGCTGGGACACTATACAGTAATGGAGGGGTCTGGTGATGACTGGAGAGGTGACACTGCTGGGACACTATACAGTAATGGAGGGGTCTGGTGATGACTGGAGAGGTGACACTGCTGGGACATTATACAGTAATGGAGGGGTCTGGTGATGACTGGAGAGGTGACACTGCTGGGAATGCTGGGACATTATACAGTAATGGAGGGGTCTGGTGATGACTGGAGAGGTGACACTGCTGGGACACTATACAGTAATGGAGGGGTCTGGTGATGACTGGAGAGGTGACACTGCTGGGACATTATACAGTAATGGGGGGGGGGGTCTGGTGATGACTGGAGAGGTGACACTGCTGGGACATTATACGGTAATGGAGGGGTCTGGTGATGACTGGAGAGGTGACACTGCTGGGACATTATACAGTAATGGAGGGGTCTGGTGATGACTGGAGAGGTGACACTGCTGGGACATTATCCAGTAATGGAGGGGTCTGGTGATGGCTGGAGAGGTGACACTGCTGGGACATTATACAGTAATGGAGGGGTCTGGTGAT
This sequence comes from Hyla sarda, assembly GCF_029499605.1. Taxonomy (NCBI): domain Eukaryota; kingdom Metazoa; phylum Chordata; class Amphibia; order Anura; family Hylidae; genus Hyla; species Hyla sarda. The sequence continues at coordinate 2,721 of NW_026608388.1, forward strand.
GACTGGAGAGGTGACACTGCTGGGACATTATACAGTAATGGAGGGGTCTGGTGATGGCTGGAGAGGTGACACTGCTGGGACATTATACAGTAATGGAGGAGTCTGGTGATGACTGGAGAGGTGACACTGCTGGGACATTATACAGTAATGGAGGGGTCTGGTGATGACTGGAGAGGTGACCCTGCTGGGACATTATACAGTAATGGAGGGGTCTGGTGATGACTGGAGAGGTGACACTGCAGGGACATTATACAGTAATGGAGGGGTCTGGTGATGACTGGAGAGGTGACACTGCTGGGACATTATACAGTAATGGAGGGGTCTGGTGATGACTGGAGAGGTGACACTGCTGGGACATTATACAGTAATGGAGGGGTCTGGTGATGACTTGAGAGGTGACACTGCTGGGACATTATACAGTAATGGAGGGGTCTGGTGATGACTGGAGAGGTGACCCTGCTGGGACATTATACAGTAATGGAGGGGTCTGGTGATGACTGGAGAGGTGACACTGCTGGGAATGCTGGGACATTATACAGTAATGGAGGGGTCTGGTGATGACTGGAGAGGTGACACTGCTGGGACATTATACAGTAATGGAGGGGTCTGGTGATGACTGGAGAGGTGACACTGCTGGGACATTATACAGTAATGGAGGGGTCTGGTGATGACTGGAGAGGTGACTTCTGGGACATTATACAGTAATGGAGGGAGTCTGGTGATGACTGGAGAGGTGACACTGCTGGGAATGCTGGGACATTATACAGTAATGGAGGGGTCTGGTGATGACTGGAGAGGTGACACTGCTGGGAATGCTGGGACATTATACAATAATGGAGGGGTCTGGTGATGACTGGAGAGGTGACACTGCTGGGACATTATACAGTAATGGAGGGGTCCGGTGATGACTGGAGAGGTGACACTGCTGGGACATTATACAGCAATGGAGGGGTCTGGTGATGACTGGAGAGGTGACACTGCTGGGACATTATACTGTAATGGAGGGGTCTGGTGATGACTGGAGAGGTGACACTGCTGGGAATGCTGGGACATTATACAGTAATGGAGGGGTCTGGTGATGACTGGAGAGGTGACACTGCTGGGACATTATACAGTAATGGAGGAGTCTGGTGATGACTGGAGAGGTGACACTGCTGGGACATTATACAGTAATGGAGGGGTCTGGTGATGACTGGAGAGGTGACACTGCTGGGACATTATACAGTAATGGAGGGGTCTGGAGATGACTGGAGAGGTGACACTGCTGGAACATTATACAGTAATGGAGGGGTCTGGTGATGACTGGAGAGGTGACACTGCTGGGATATTATACAGTAATGGAGGGGTCTGGTGATGACTGGAGAGGTGACACTGCTTGGACATTATACAGTAATGGAGGGGTCTGATGACTAGAGAGGTGACACTGTTGGGACATTATACAGTAATGGAGGGGTCTGGTGATGACTGGAGAGGTGACACTGCTGGGACATTATACAGTAATGGAGGAGTCTGGTGATGACTGGAGAGGTGACACTGCTGGGACATTATATAGTAATGGAGGGGTTTGGTGATGACTGGAGAGGTGACACTGCTGGGACATTATACAGTAATGGAGGGGTCTGGTGATGACTGGAGAGGTGACACTGCTGGGACATTATACAGTAATGGAGGAGTCTGGTGATGACTGGAGAGGTGACACTGCTGGGAATGCTGGGACATTATACAGTAATGGAGGGGTCTGGTGATGACTGGAGAGGTGACACTGCTGGGACATTATACAGTAATGGAGGGGTCTGGTGATGACTGGAGAGGTGACACTGCTGGGACATTATACAGTAATGGAGGGGTCTGGTGATGACTGGAGAGGTGACACTGCTGGGACATTATACAGTAATAGAGGGGTCTGGTGATGACTGGAGAGGTGACACTGCTGGGACATTATACAGTAATGGAGGGGTCTGGTGATGACTGGAGAGGTGACACTGCTGGGACATTATACAGTAATGGAGGGGTCTGGTGATGACTGGAGAGGTGACACTGCTGGGACATTATACAGTAATGGAGGGGTCTGGTGATGACTGGAGAGGTGACACTGCTGGGACATTATACAGTAATGGAGGGGTCTGGTGATGACTGGAGAGGTGACACTGCTGGGACATTATACAGTAATGGAGGAGTCTGGTGATGACTGGAGAGGTGACACTGCGGGGACATTATACAGTAATGGAGGGGTCTGGTGATGACTGGAGAGGTGACACTGCTGGGACATTATACAGTAATGGAGGGGTCTGGTGATGACTGGAGAGGTGACACTGCTGGGACATTATACAGTAATGGAGGGGGTCTGGTGATGACTGGAGAGGTGACACTGCTGCTGGGACATTATACAGTAATGGAGGGGTCTGGGGATGACTGGAGAGGTGACACTGCTGGGAATGCTGGGACATTATACAGTAATGGAGGGGTCTGGTGATGACTGGAGAGGTGACACTGCTGGGACAGTATACAGTAATGGAGGGGTCTGGTAATGACTGGAGAGGTGACACTGCTGGGACATTATACAGTAATGGAGGGGTCTGGTGATGACTGGAGAGGTGACACTGCTGGGAATGCTGGGACATTATACAGTAATGGAGGGGTCTGGTGATGACTGGAGAGGTGACACTGCTGGGACATTATACAGTAATGGAGGGGTCTGGTGATGACTGGAGAGTTGACACTGCTGGGAATGCTGGGACATTATACAGTAATGGAGGGGTCTGGTGATGACTGGAGAGGTGACACTGCTGGGAATGCTGGGACATTATACAGTAATGGAGGGGTCTGGTGATGACTGGAGAGGTGACACTGCTGGGACATTATACAGTAATGGAGGGGTCTGGTGATGACTGGAGAGGTGACACTGCTGGGACAGTATACAGTAATGGAGGGGTCTGGTGATGACTGGAGAGGTGACACTGCTGGGACATTATACAGTAATGGAGGGGTCTGGTGATGACTGGAGAGGTGACACTGCTGGGACATTATACAGTAATGGAGGGGTCTGGTGATGACTGGAGAGGTGACACTGCTGGGACATTATACAGTAATGGAGGGGTCTGGTGATGACTGGAGAGGTGACACTGCTGGGACATTATACAGTAATGGAGGGGTCTGGTGATGACTGGAGAGGTGACACTGCTGGGACATAATAAAGTAATGGAGGGGTCTGGTGATGACTGGAGAGGTGACACTGCTGGGACATTATACAGTAATGGAGGGGTCTGGTGATGACTGAGAGGTGACACTGCTGGGACATTATACAGTAATGGAGGGGTCTGGGGATGACTGGAGAGGTGACACTGCTGGGACATTATACAGTAATGGAGGGGTCTGGGGATGACTGGAGAGGTGACACTGCTGGGACATTATACAGTAATGGAGGGGTCTGGTGATGACTGGAGAGGTGACACTGCTGGGACATTATACAGTAATGGAGGGGTCTGGTGATGACTGGAGAGGTGACACTGCTGGGACATTATACAGTAATGGAGGGTCTGGTGATGACTGGAGAGGTGACACTGCTGGGACATTATACAGTAATGGAGGGATCTGGTGATGACTGGAGTGGTGACACTGCTGAGACATTATACAGTAATGGAGGGGTCTGGTGATGACTGGAGAGGTGACACTGCTGGGAATGCTGGGACATTATACAGTAATGGAGGGGTCTGGTGATGACTGGAGAGGTGACACTGCTGGGACATTATACAGTAATGGAGGGGTCTGGTGCTGACTGGAGAGGTGACACTGCTGGGAATGCTGGGACATTATACAGTAATGGAGGGGTCTGGTGATGACTGGAGAGGTGACACTGCTGGGAATGCTGGGACATTATACAGTAATGGAGGGGTCTGGTGATGACTGGAGAGGTGACACTGCTGGGAATGCTGGGACATTATACAGTAATGGAGGGGTCTGGTGATGACTGGAGAGGTGACACTGCTGGGACATTATACAGTAATGGAGGGGTCTGATGACTGGAGAGGTGACACTGCTGGGACATTATACAGTAATGGAGGGGTCTGGTGATGACTGGAGAGGTGACACTGCTGGGACATTATACAGTAATGGAGGGGTCTGGTGATGACTGGAGAGGTGACACTGCTGGGACATTATACAGTAATGGAGGGGTCTGGTGATGACTGGAGAGGTGACACTGCTGGGAATGCTGGGACATTATACAGTAACACCACTGGAGGGGTCGGGGTGATGACTGTATCATTATGTGTCAGGTTCCTATAAGGTGTCAGGACGTGGCGGTCTATTTCTCCATGGAGGAGTGGGAGTATGTAGAAGGACACAAGGATCAGTACAAGGATCAGGTGATGATGGAGGATCAGCAGCCCCTCACATCACCAGGTAATAGACATGACTATATACACACGTCCTCTCATTATTTGTATGTAAAGAATGAATTCAGTCTCTGTATGTGTTCCCTACAGTCAGATCCAGTAAGAGAACAGCACCAGAGAGGTGTCCCCGTCCTCTTCTTCCACAGGATGATCAGGTAGGTGGAGATATTCCCTATGATCTGTAGAAGGGCTGTGAAGCTCTTGTGGTCAGTCCCCTCACCCTCCATGACTCCTCATCTCCTGCTCATCTATAACATCCCACGTGACTTCTCCTACTGTCTGATGACTTTTACAATATTTCTTCCACATCTTATGAATCAGGGAGAAGATCCAAACAATATTAATGCTCCAGAGACAGATGTGAGCGGTGATGAGCAGTATAATGAGGACATTCCTACAGCGAAAGATCTGATCTATATTAATGCTACAGACATAAAGGAAGAAGAAGAGACAGATGTGAGTGGTGATGAGCAGTATAAGGAGGACATTCCTACAGGTAACCGCCCAGGTGAGTAGTAACCACTTAATGCAGAGAACAGTCACAGATTCTGCTCAGTTACCGGCTGTAATAATTTTTTTGGGACTCCGATGGAAAACAATAGTTTTTTTAATCAACTGGTGCTAAAAAGTTATTCAAAATTGTAAATTACTTCTATTTAAACATCTTAAGCCTTCCAGTACTTATCAGCTGCTGTATGCTGCAGAGAAAGTTGTGTAGTTCTTTACTGTCTGACCGCAGTGCTCTCTGCTGACACCTCTGTCCATGTCAGGAACTGTCCAGAGCAGGAGAGGTTAAAAATAAACAAATGTTTATCTCTAGGACAGGCTAGGTGGGCTCTCTTCTTCTTCTCCCCATTTTATTATGTGTCTCCTTTCTTCTTGGCACTAAGAACACTAAGGCTGGGTTCAAATGGCTGAAAATGTGCGGAATGAACACCCAGAAAACACGGGCGGACATTCCGCAGATTTAAAGCGTATCTGTCGTAGTTTAAAAAAAAAAAAAAATGTTACCCGGTCCCTAATCCTGATCGTGTACATATATGTTTTATGTCTGTGGGATCTTTATTTCCAGAGATATAAGCATTTATCTGTTGCTCAGTTACTTTTTCATTGTGCAGGCTGGAGGGGGCGTGTCTGTCTCCCTCACAGTGATGACTCATCTGCTCTGAGATCGGGAGGAGCCTGGGCAGTCAGCCAACTCTACTCTGTAACCCTTTCCTCTCTGGTTTTATGCTGTGTCATGTTACACAGAGGAAGATGCTTGTAGCTTGCCTGCAGTATTCTTAAGACATTATGGCGAGTTCATAACAGGATAAAATGTATAAATATAAGAATAAATCTTTATAAAATTAGTGCAAGGATTTTATAGATAAAAGTACAGCATTTTTATCAATACGTTTTCTATCTGTTTTATATGTTCACACTGCGTATTTCCCGCTGAATTCCGTGCTGTGAACATTACCATCAGTGTGAATGGGTCTTCCGTGAGACCTGTTCACACTGCGGAATTTCAGCAGCGGAAATTGTTCCGCGCAAAGAAAGAACATGTTCATTCTTTGCGCATAAGTCCGCGAACACTGCATAGCCGTCAATGGTGACGACGCAGTGTCGCACGGTCCTACCGCCGGCGGAATTCTGCGAGCGGAGATTCTGTTCACACTCCGTAGTATGAACATACCCTAAAGTTGGATACTAATCCACATAGCTGTCACTAGCTGGCACTGGAATTCCCCCACAATAGGTACAGGCACCAGAGTTCCCTCACATTAGCTACAGGCACCCGAGTTCCCCCACAGTAGCTCCAGGCACCAGAGTTCCCCCACAGTAGCTCCAGGCACCAGAGTTCCCCCACATTAGCTCCAGGCACCCGAGTTCCCCCACAGTAGCTACAGGCACCCAAGTTCCCCCACAGTAGCTACAGGCACCCGAGTTCCCCCACAGCAGCTACAGGCATCAGAGTTCCCCCACAGTAGGTATAGGCATCGGAGTTCCCCCACAGTAGGTACAGGCATCGGAGTTCCCCCACAGTAGGTACAGGTACCAGAGTTCCCCTACAGTAGGTACAGGCATCGGAGTTCCACCACAGTAGGTACAGGCATCGGAGTTCCCCCACAGTAGGTACAGGCACCAGAGTTCCCCTACAGTAGGTACAGGCATCGGAGTTCCCCCACAGTAGGTACAGGCACCAGAGTTCCCCCACAGTAGGTACAGGCACCGGAGTTCCCCCACTGTAGGTACAGGCACCAGAGTTCACCCTCAGCAGCTACAGGCATCAGAGTTCCCCCACAGCAGCTACAGGCATCAGGGTTCCTCCACAGCAGCTACAGGCATCAGGGTTCCCCCACAGTAAGCACATGCATCTGAGTTCCCCCACAGTAAACACAGGCATCTGAGCTCCCCAACAGTAATCACAGGAATCTGAGTTCCCCCACAGCAGCTACAGGCATCTGAGTTCCCCCACAGTAGCACAGTTTACCTACATTAGGTAGACGTTCCCCCACATTAGGTAGCCGCTCCCCCACATTAGGTAGCAGCTCCCCCCACAATAGTAGTTCACCCTCATTTGGTAGCAGCTCCCCCACAATAGCAGTTCCCCCACATTTGGTAGCAGCTCCCCCACATGTGGTAGCAGTTCCCCCACAATAGCAGTTCCCCCACATTTGGTAGCAGCTCCCCCACAATAGCAGTCCCTCACATCTGGTAGCAGCTCCCCCACATGTGGTATCAGTTCCCCCACAATAGCAGTTACCCCACATTAGGTAGCAGTTCCCCCACATTAGGTAGCAGCTTCCCCCACAATAGTAGCAGCTCCCCCACAATAGCAGTTCCCCCACATTTGGAAGCCACTCCCCCCACAATAGTAGCAGCTCCCCCACAATAGCAGTTCCCCCACATTTGGTAGCAGCTCCCCCACAATAGCAGTTCCCCCACATTTGGTAGCAGCTCTCCCACATGTGGTAGCAGTTCCCCCACAATAGCAGTTCCCCCACATTTGGTAGCAGCTCCCACACAATAGCAGTTCCCTCACATCTGGTAGCAGCTCTCCTACATGTGGTAGCAGTTCCCCCACAATAGCAGTTCCCCCACATTTGGTAGCAGCTCCCCCACAATAGCAGTTCTCCCACATTTGGTAGCAGCTCCCCCACATGTGGTAGCAGTTCCACCACAATAGCAGTTCCCCCACATTTGGTAGCAGCTCCCCCACAATAGCAGTTCTCCCACATCTGGTAGCAGCTCTCCCACATGTGGTAGCAGTTCCCCCACAATAGCAGCTCCCCCACATTTGGTAGCAGCTCCCCCACAATAGCAGTTCTCCCACATCTGGTAGCAGCTCCCCCACATGTGGTAGCAGTTCCCCCACAATAGCAGTTACCCCACATTAGGTAGCAGCTCCCACACAATAGCAGTCCCCCCACATTTGGTAGCCGCTCCCCCACAATAGTAGCAGCTCCCCCACAATAGCAGTTCCCCCACATTTGGCAGCCACTCCCCCCACAATAGTAGCAGCTCCCCCACATTTGGTAGCAGCTCTCCCACAATAGCAGTTCCCCCACATTTGGTAGCAGTTCCCCCACAATAGCAGCTCCCCCACATTAGGTAGCAGCTCCCCCACAATAGCAGTTCCCCCACATTAGGTAGCAGCTCCCCCATATTAGGTAGCAGTTCCCCCACATTTGGTACCAGCTCCCCCACAATAGCAGTTCCCCCTCATTTGGTAGCCGCTTCCCCACAATAGCAGTTCCCCCACATTGGGTAGCAGCTCACCCACAATAGCAGTTACCCCACATTTGGTAGCCGCTCCCCCACAATAGCAGTTCCCCCACATTTGGTAGCAGTTCCCCCACATTAGGTCGAAACACACACAGACATACACAGACATACATACATACATACATACACAGACATACATACATACACAGACATACATACATACAGACAGACATACATACATACACAGACACACATACATACACAGACATACATTCATACACAGACATACATACATACACAGACACACATACATACAGACAGACATACATACACAGACATACATACATACACAGACATACATACACAGACATACATACACAGACACACATACATACATACACACATACATACACAGACATACATACATACACAGACATACATACACAGACACACATACATACACAGACATACATACATACACAGACATTCATACAGACAGACATACACACCTACATACACAGACATACATACAGACAGACATACATACACAGACATACATACATGCACATACACACACATACATACATACACAGACAGACATACATACATACACAGACATACATACACAGACACACATACATACACATACGCACATACATACATACACAGACATACATACATACATACACACACAGACATACATACATACACAGACATGCATACACAGAGATACATACACAGACACACATACATACACAGACATATATACATACAGACACACATAGACACACTCACCCGCCCTGCACAGTGCTTCTCTCCGGCGACGGACATCCCTGACATACAGTCACCACTTCAGCCCAACATACATACACAGACATACATACACACATACACAGACATACATACATACAGACATACATACACAGACACAGACATACATACATACAGACAGACATACATACACAGACATATATACATACAGACACACATAGACACACTCACCCGCCCTGCACAGTGCTTCTCTCCGGCGACGGACATCCCTGACATACAGTCACCACTTCAGCCCAACATACATACACAGACATACATACACACATACACAGACATACATACATACAGACATACATACACAGACACACATACATACAGACAGACATACATACATACATACACAGACAGACAGACATACATACAGACACACATTCATACACAGACACACATACATACACAGACATACATACATACACACATACATACACAGACATACATACATACACACATACATACACAGACACACTCACCCGCCCTGCACAGTGCTTCTCTCCGGCGACGGACGTCCCTGACATCCTCTTGCATGGGCTGCCGGCGCTGTGGTGGAGGAGGTAGGAGCAGGTCTAACCGTAGCCCCGGGAGGGTGTTTGCTGGGGTCAGCGGCATCATGGAACGGGCATAGTAAAAGGATGGGGGGCGGTGCAGGTGCTGAATGTGCGGCCGCAGCTGAAAAAAAAGCCGCGGCGATCCCGAACAGCTCCCTGAGCTAACCGGCATGGTTTCACTTTCATTTTAGACGCGGCGTTCAACTTTGGACGCCGCATCTAAAGGGTTAATAGCGCGCGGCACCGCGATCAATGCCGCGTGCTATTAGCCACGGGTCCTGGGCTTGACCCGCTGTGGCCCCCCGTTATAGAACAGGAGCGGACTCAGGACATACAAGTACACCCTGGGTCCTTAACTGGTTAAAGTTCCCGGTAGAGGGATGCACTGGGATTGAGATCCCGCGGGACCCAACCCAAAATATGCAGACGGTCAGGAGGCTGTTGCGTGCGGGCGGTCAGGCACTATGCCTGTGGGTCCCACAAATCCTGCATCAGCCTCCATATAGCTCGAAATGAGACAGTGGCTGACTGTCCCACACTCAGAGTGCTGCTCCCGGTAGTCTCCTCCCCCTCCCAGTAATCTCCTCCCCCTCCCAGTAGTCTCCTCCCCCTCCCTGTAGTCTCCTCCCCCTCCCTGTAGTCTCCTCCCCCTGCCCCCACCCGCTGAGCTCATCCTGCCCTGGAGGATCGTGTACTGTACTCTCTCCATCTTTTCCTGTCAACAATACAAAGAGAATCCAAACTGACACCGATTTACAGATATGTCCCTCATGGCTACATAGAGTCTAACAAGATCCTATTTTATAGCGGAAAAACTCAAACATAGACATAAAACCTGAAAGAAACAGGTCGCACTGTGCCGCTTATATAAAATATTCTCCTCTGTTTGGTCGCTCGGCCTATTGTCTGAGGCCCTCACTTGGTCCAGATTATGAGACAGCTGTAATATATAGTATATAAGCGGTACAGTGTGACCTCTGTTTCTTTCCTGTCAGCCCAGCAGGTCAGAGCCGCCACCAATGTTCAGCAGCACGAGCACAGAGACATAAAGTGCGCTGTGCTCGTGCTGCTGCCCCCGCTGGGTGTGTAAGTGACTGCATCTTGGTGATCCTCCCAGTCAGGGCCTCTGCACTGCTATTCACATGGGGGTTAATGCACTGCAGAGCATTGCACCCTAGTATCTTCTACAGACCCTAGAGTACAATGCTCTGCAGTCTGCACATACCCTATGGGAGCTATAACAAAAAGTAAAAAGTGTAAAAAAATTAACCCTTTCCCTTTAACCCCTTCCCTAATAAAAGCTTAAATCCCCCCATCCTTTCCCATATATCAAACCTATATAAATTGGGTATCATTATAACCATATGGACCTACAGAATAAAGATATTTTACTGAAAAGTGCACTGCATAGAAATGGAAGCCCCCAAAAGTTACAAAATGGGGAGTATGTGCAGAGCATTGCACCCTTGTGTCTGTACATTACTATGTTAGTGGGCGGGATTGGACAAACATTTTAGAGGGAGCGGGCGGGAGTGGAGCAAACACCCTACGTGTTCGGGCGGGATTGGACAAAAAAATCATCGGGAGCGGGCGGGAGTGGGATTGAACAACCAGTTCTGCGCAGGCTCTAGTTCCCGGTTTAGGTTGTATTGTGTTTGTAGTCACTGACTGTGTTATGCAGCTGTCCTCACTCTGTATACATCATGCTGTGCTGAATGGGATTTTGTCATAGACTTCCATGGTCTGTACTTACACTGTACGTCTCTTTACTCACTTTTCAGTAAAATAAGTTTAAATAAAAAATTTAAAAAAACGGAGTAAAAGATAACACTATGTTATACATACCGATCGTACCAACCTGATCTATGAGGAGAACAAGTCAATTTTACTGCACATAACATGATTGCTAGGACTCTGTCACTGCCGGGACTCTGCTATACATACAGCCTGTCTATGGTCGGCTCTAATGGGTCAATGCAGTAAATACTGTACTGATCTGTATGAGCAATCCAATGACTGCTCATACAAGTCCTATAGAAGGACCAAAAAGTGTAAAAAAAAAAAAAAATTCAAAAGATGCTTTTAAAAATGTAAATGACCCCCCCCCTTCCCCTCCAATAATATTTCAACTTTTTTGTTGTAAAAATGTAAAAGCTATTTTTGTTGTAATTGTTTTTAAAAAGTAGTAAAGTGTAATGAAAACTATGCAAATTAGATATCGCTGTGATTATATGGAACGGACTTATATTTTAATGCACAGTTAATACAATATAAGATCCGTCCCACAAAAAACAAGCTCTCAAATGCAATGTAGATGGAAAAATAAGAGTTATGGCTATGAGGAGTGGAGGAAAAAATTAAGACACAAAAGTTAACATTTCCTGGGTTGTTAAGGGGTTAATACTGATAATAAAATCTGTGTTATTCTCTGCAGATTCTTGTAGCAGGAGATCAGAGGAGAATCTTATATCTTCAGATTATAAAGCAGATGATGATATCACACAAGATACATATGAAGAACATTCCATTATCCCAGATACACCCTCAGCCCTTCACAGCCAAGATCTGTCATCTCATCCTTATATACAGGTCCCGTCTTCTCAGTCATCACAGGAGGTTCAGCAAAATAAAAGCCACAGAAGGGGTGCTGGACATCAACAAGCTCATACAGTATTTAAACTATATTCATGCTTAGAATGTGGGAAATGTTATATTTCTAAATCAGAGTTTGTTGTACATCAAAGAACTCACACAGGAGAGAAGCCATTTTTATGCTCAGAATGTGGGAAATGTTTTACTTCTAAATCAGTTCTTGTTAAACATAAAAAAACTCACACAGAAGAGAAGCCGTTTTCATGTTCAGAATGTGGGAAATGTTTTACTTTTAAATCACATCTTGTTAGACATCAAATAACTCACACAGGAGAGAAGCCATTTTCATGTGCAGAATGTGGGAAATGTTTTACTCTCAAACCAAATCTTTATAAACATCAAATAACTCACACAGGAGAGAAGCCATTTTCATGTTCAGAATGTGGTAAATGTTATACTGAGAAAGCAAATCTTGTTTACCATCAAAGAACTCACACAGGGGAGAAGCCATTCTCATGTGCAGAGTGTGGAAAATGTTTTGCTAAGAAATCAATTCTTGGTGAACATAAACGAACTCACACAGGGGAGAAGCCATTTCCATGTGCAGAATGTGGGAAATGTTTTACTCAGAAATCAAGTCTTGTTAAACATAAAATAACTCACACATGAGAGAAGTCAATTCAGAGCAGTAAATGATGCAGATAACACATCTATATATTATCCATGTACATAGGATATCTGACATTTATACATATATCATATACTGCATCTCCAAACTTGTTACCAATTGTTAATAAAAGTTTTCTTTCTTATATGATTTATTATTCTTATATCCATCTCCGCACACTGGACTTATAATAAATGTAATATTGTCCCTGACGTTGTATATAGGGAATGTAACGCGTCAGTGTTGTCCCCGCCCCCTTCTCATTATGATTATAGAGACTTTAATTCAAGGCATCAGACAGGATCCGCGCGTCTCCCTTGAAGATCGTCTCTTCTGAACATAAGACGCTGCAGATACTTTTATTTATCACAAACCCTAGACCAGCGTTTCCCGTCTTGACGTCTATTTTCGGTCTCAGATCTTAAAATCCATTTTTCTATATGAGAAGTCGTCAATATGTCAGCGTCCCCCGGGTTCAGTAAACATCGGTGTAATTCTTTTCCTTTTCTTTGTCCTCCCCGGGGTATAAAATCCCTAGAGATCTGATCACATCTGGTACAAGATCTCTTTACTTCACACTTTGCGCCATTATTACACGGATTGAAGACCCAGTTACACGCTCGTAAATTCCCATATATGTCGTGGATTGGAAGGAAAAAGGTTCTTAAATCTTATATTTACCAATAATATTTTATATTTTTACAGTCCGTCCCTATCATAGTACGGAATTGTTATTTTTCTTCTATCCGATGGTTATTTAGTAATTTTGTTATGATTCAGAAGAGACCACGTGTCCCGTATAGATGCTCACCCTGAAGACATTAGACGGCGGTTTTGTGTTTCCGGATTTACACACTTATTATAAAGCTTTTCCTTCGTCTGGATTATTAGAGCTCGTTCGCTCTTCTTTTTCTCCTCCTCCCCTTTATATTCCTCCTCATGTGGATATGGAATTCTCCTCAGTCCCTCCTTCTATAGGGCCCATTTTGTGGCCCCCGCACTCCTCCTTGGCCTCTCTAGTTCTTTCCTCTTTTATATGTAACTTTGTCTGTATTACGAGACTGCTCTACGACTGATTCTGATTTCCCTTCCCCCCTAACCCCACTTTCTTTACTCCCTATGGTTATTACTAAACACATTTTCCCTCTTCCCCTTTGTGGGAACGTTTACATTCTTTTACGTTACGAGATTTATATTCTTCTACTAAGACTTTGGCCATAGAGGAATCTCAGGCTTTCTGGGGTTTTATAAGTAAATTTATCATTACTCTCCAATGTTTTAAGCGTTATACTAACATACGTCCCTGAAATTGGTTAGAGAGATTGTATTTATTTCCTAAATAATAATAATATCTAAGCTTTATTCTTATCTGATTTCTTCTGCTCCTAATAGTAACCAAAATGCATCTTATATGAGAAGAGGAGCTGAATATCCAACTCTCTGAAGAACAGTGCGGATTTATCTCTAGCGCTCACGTGGCTCCTCCCCCTGTATTCGTATACAGGAGAGTTCATATAAGTTATATTGTCGGGGGTATGGGACTCCTCCTCTCCTTTTGTCACATGGTATTCCAGAATCTTCTCAATGTTGGAGGTGTGGGAGTGAGTCATGGACTCTTTTACATATATAGTGGTCCTGCTTGAAAATTCAATCTTTCTGGCAGGTTATTTCGATTGCCATATATACTCGAGTATAAGCACCTTTTTTTTGTGCAGAAAATGTCCCCCTCGGCTTAAACTCAAGTGAAAAAAAAAATAGTAGTGACATCAGTCCAGGCATTCAGGTTGGGGGGGGGGGGGGGGGTGGAGCCATCCATCTTTACCGGGACGGCCCCGGACTCATCCAGAGTAGGGACGCTGAAGGGACTGTCTGCGCAGGGACTGTCCGCATACCAGTGGGAAAAGTGAGCTGGTCTGGTCCATCCACCTTCTCCACTCTGGGCTGGCCCCGGAATAGTGATTCTGGGGTAGGGTCGCTGCTGCGCATTAAGGCCACCATGCAAGGACACCCCTGATGTCACGGAGTGTACCTTTCTCTACTGCCAGGCAACAGGAAAAGGTGATTAGACGATAAGCGAGGGGGATGATGACACGAGGGGGATGGATGATGACGGGGAATGGGTGTTTTTGTCAGTGTATGATGACAGGGAGGATGGTTGATGATGGGGGATGGGTGTCTGTGGCAGTGGATGATGACAGGAGGGGGATGAATGATGACAGTAGAATCTCCCAATAGCGGACACTCACAGGGAATAAAAGTGTCCATTATTGAGAGATGGCCACTATTGGGAAAAAGGCTCCAAATTCTTCCTAAATGACGGAATACTGTCCTGTGCTAACTCCAGAGTGTAATTACCTATAAAACACAATAAAAAAAATATTACAGTAGAATCTCCCAGTGTCGTTTAATCACCCCCTGTATCATTAATCACCCCCCTCCCTTTTTTTTACCCTGTGCCATCTTATTCCCCTGTGCATTGTGCCTGATTATCCCCCCCCCTTACCCCCTGTGCCACATCATTTCCCCTTGATCCCCCTGAGCCATTTCATTCTCCCATTAGTACCTTCTGTATAAATTCATCTCCACCTCTTTATAAAGTGGCAGAGGGGGTGATGAATATGCACAAAGGGTAATAAAGGGGTAATGAAATAGCACAGAGGGGGATCAAGAGGAAAGGATGTGGCACAGGGGGTAATAAAGGGAGGGGTGATTTGTCACAGGGGAAATAAAGTGGCACAGGGGGCCAGTCATCTTATTTGGATATGGGATGAGATGTCTAGGGGCGGAGTACCCCTAAGTAAGTCCATTCTTTATTCATTCTTTGACCATCCTTCATGATCAGTTATGTCCCCTTAAGACTAACGTCTGTTATTTTTGACGGGGCAAATAACGGTGCATTCACTCATTTTTGTCCCGTCAAAAATAACGTTGGATTAACAGACGTTAAAATTTTAACATTGAAGCCTATGGATGATGAATGTTCACAAATGACATCCGTTAGCACCCAGTATTTTTATATTCCGTTATGATCCCTTATTGCTACTGAGCATGCTCCATACAGCGTCACAACCAGAAGGGGTTAAAACGGACATAAAATAATGGACTATAACGGTGCATGACGGATGAAATAATGGGTAGTAACAAATGGAATATGTCAATTATTTTGATAGAATGGCGTTATAATAATGTACATTGGGCATCAGTTATCACCCGATATGTTCAGTTATTGTATCTATTTTTTAATGATCTGTTTTTGCAGAATAACGGGTGTCAGAAGGCAGGAAGATGGCGGTAGTGTGAAAGAAGCCTAACGTGTCATGTGACTAGGCGGCACTATAATAGCGTCACACTCCATCTCATTATCTTTTTGTAATTTGTGTCAGTTTTGCCGAGCCCTGTAGTATCACCTTGTTCTATCATTTTCCATTACTTGCCTCTAGGTATATTATCTGGGTCACATGACATTTCACCTCTCTTTATCATGTCCAGAGTCCTGATGTGGAGTCAACAGTTTGTAGGGTTTGTGGTATAATGATTCCTATACGGAGAATTATAGGGTTTGTGGTATAATGATTCCTATACGGAGAATTATAGGGTTTGTGGTATAATGATTCCTATACGGAGAATTATAGGGTTTGTGGTATAATGATTCCTATACGGAGAATTATAGGGTTTGTGGTATAATGATTCCTATATGGAGAATTATAGGGTTTGTGGTATAATGATTCCTATATGGAGAATATGTTGTGATACATGGTGGTTTTCCACATCCTGGTCCTTGTGTATTAGACTGAAAATAGTTCTTAGTGTCGGCACCGCAGTGGGCGCAGCTATAAGGCAGGTGGATATAGGATCATCCGCACTCAGCACATTCTTCACACAAAAGTGCCAAACGTTCAGAATTTGTCCACATGTCCATAGTTCTCAGGATACACCAGTAATTGAATAATCTGGGAGGGATCTGGTGCCAAAAAATATTAGTCCTGAGGTAAAAATCCTGATGAGTGTCGGGTGTTTTATGTGGTATCTGGTGAGGTCACTTTGGTACAAGGACTGGCATGGATCCACATAGGCTTTCCTTCCTATTACTGCAGTGGTTGTTGTCAGCAGGATTTGGAAAGGCCGGTCACATGGAGGTCAGGACTCTTTGTGTCTCTTTATCACCAGCCGATCTCCAGGATCTAGATCAGGAGTTTTACCATCTGGAATTGAATAAAGACTTGTGTATGCGCTTGTTGTACGCGCTTGTGTACGGCCGCACATAGCTAGATAGGTGACTGTGTTACATCTGCAGTAGCTGTGGACAGTACAACCCTGTTCTAGGGGCACAACCAAAAAGTGTCCCCCCATAAGGAGACAACCCGCTGCTTCTTCATAACATCGTTCATAAGGTTGTAAAAGACCAGAGTCCATAAAGGTCAATCCATATCCCTATTGTGTCCCTACTGTGCTGACCCAGAGGAAGGCAAAAAACCCTTATGAGGCTGATTCCCATCGCCCCATGACGGGGGAAAAATTCCTTCCCAACTCCAAATATCAGAATAAATCCCTGGATCAATGTTCTGTCCCAATAAATCCATAACCTGCTCCTATTACCTGCATCATAATTCATCCAGTAAAGTGCGACCTCCATCACTATCAATAACTTCTGGAACTACCTACCATATCCTTCACAATCTGCCCTGCTGCCATCTTTACATCGCCATTTCTCCCCGGATAGGCCTTAGGCCAACCTGAAAAGAGATCCACACACACCAAAAAGTATTCATACCCTTCTCACAAGGAGACCGGAATATAGTCTATGTGCAGTCGCCAAAACAGGTAAATCCAGTGGCGTTGCTAGGGTTGGTGTCACCCGGTGCGGTAGAAAATGGTGTCACCCCCATACCTCCCCCCTCCCCCCAGTAAGTTTTTGGCCAGTTGTGACAGACACCACTGTTGTAGCGCACTGTGAGAAATTCTAGTATAATAATCAGATATACCAGTTGCCACAGAATGGGAAAGTGTTAAAGAAGTTTTCACCATTTAAATATACAGCTCCCAGAATTACTTAAAGGGGTACTCCACTGGAAAACATTTACTTTTATATCAACTGGTGCCAGAAAGTTAAACAGATTTTTAAATTACTTCTATTTAGAATCTTAATCCTTACGGTACTTATAAGCTGTTGTATTCTTCACAGGAAGTTGTGTAGTTCTTTCCAGTCTGTCCACAGTGCTCTGTCTGTCCATGTTAGGAACTGTCCAGAGCAGGATAGGTTTGCAATGGGGATTTGCTCCTACTATGGACAGTTCTTGACATGGACAGAGGTGTCAGCACTGAGAACTGTGGCCAGACAGAAAAGAAATTAAAAAAGAAAAGAACTTCCTGTGAATTGCTTATACAGCAGATTATAAGTACTGGAAGGATTCAGATTTTTAAGTAGAAGTAATTTATAAATCTGTTTAACTTTGTAGCACCAGTTGATTACATTTTTTTTTATGCAGTGGTGAGGTTATGCTGGGAGTTGAGATTCACTGACCTAACTGTAGAACTGACAAGCGACTACAGCTCTGATAGGACATAGTAAGGACAATGATATCAGTGACTACAGGTGACGTCTTCTCTATAGTTAGGAGAATACAGAATAATATCAGTGACTACAGGTGACGTCTTCTCTATAGTGAGGAGAATACACAATGATATCAGTGACTACAGGTGACGTCTTCTCTATAGTTAGGAGAATACAGAATAATATCAGTGACTACAGGTGACGTCTTCTCTATAGTGAGGAGGATACACAATGATATCAGTGACTACAGGTGACGTCTTCTCTATAGTGAGGAGAATACACAATGATATCAGTGACTACAGGTGACGTCTTCTCTATAGTGAGGAGAATACACAATGATATCAGTGACTACAAGTGACGTCTTCTCTATAGTGAGGAGAATGTACAATGATATCAGTGACTACAGGTGACGTCTTCTCTATAGTGAGGAGAATACACAATGATAGTGACTACAGGTGACGTCTTCTCTATAGTAAGGAGAATACAGAATAATATCAGTGACTATAGGTGACGTCTTCTCTATAGTGAGGAGAATACACAATGATATCAGTGATTATAGATGACCTCTTCTCTATAGTGAGGAGAATACACAATGATATCAGTGACTACAGGTGACGTCTTCTCTATAGTGAGGAGAATATACAATGATATCAGTGACTACAGGTGACGTCTTCTCTATAGTGAGGAGAATACACAATGATATCAGTGACTACAGGTGACGTCTTCTCTATAGTGAGGAGAATACACAATGATATCAGTGATTACAGGTGACGTCTTCTCTATAGTGAGGAGAATACACAATGATATCAGTGACTACAGGTGACGTCTTCTCTATAGTGAGGAGAATACAGAATAATATCAGTGACTACAGGTGACGTCTTCTCTATAGTCTTCCCTTATCTAATTCAGATGGTACATACCGCCTGGTCCAGCTAAAACTTCTCTCTGCAGAATGTGACGCCCAGACGTCTCCTCACTATGTCAGTGGATTCTCATCCTCTATATGAAAACAAGTATTATTATAAACATGCCAGACACTGTATCCTCTAAATATAATACTACTATACACTACACTCTTTGATTATAAACCTTCCATACACCATACCCACTGAATATAATACTGCCACACACTGTACATTCTGAATATAATACCAACACATACTGTACACTCTGAATATAAATCTGCCACATACTGTACCCCTGAATATAATACCGCCACACACTGTAACCTCTGAATATAATACTACCACCCACTGCGCCCTCTGAATATAATACCAACACATACTGTACACTCTGAATATAAATCTGCCACATACTGTACTCTCTGAATATAATACCAACACATACTGTACCCTCTGAATATAAATCTGGTGGTGTTGCTAGTGGATGATGGGAGTGCTAGTACTGGGGGGGTGTTGCTGGAGGATGATGAGGGTGCTACTGGCCATCCCCCCTGGCAGTATCACCCCCATCATCCATCGGCAGGATCGTCCTCCTGGCAGGAGCACCCCCATCATCCACCATCAGGATCTGCTGATGGAGGTGCTGCTGGGGGGGTTTGCTGGTGGATGATGAGGGTGCTACTGCCAGGGGGGAGCATTAGGTAGGCAGCAGTTCCCCCACTTAAGGTAGGTAGCAGTTCCCCCACATTAGGTAGGTAGCAGTTACCCCACATTAGGTAGCATAGATTCCCCACATGTGGTACCAGTTACCCCACATTAGGTAGTAATTTCCACACATTAGGTAGCACAGATTCCACACATTAGGTAGCACAGATTACACACATTAGGTAGCACAGATTACACACATTAGGTAGAAGTTTTCCCACATTATGTAGCAGCTTTCGCACATTAGGTAGCAGTTTTCCAACATTAGGTAGCAGTTTCCTCACATGAAGTAGCATAGATTCCCCACATATGGTAGTAGTTTCCCCCCATTAGGCCGCAGGTTCCCTTGCATGTTCCCCACAATAGGTCAAAGTCTCCCCACATTAGATCGCTGGTTCAAACAAACCCCCCCCTCCCCCCCCACAAAAAAACACACACACTCACAGACAGAGAGACACACAGACTGAGTCACACACAGTCACACACACACAGCCACACACAGACAGAGAGCCACACACAGACACACACACACACACATACATACACACAGAGACACACACACACACAAAGACAGAGAGTCACACACACAGTCACACACAGACAGAGACACACAAACAGAGATAGAGTGAGACAGACACACACTCACTTACCCATCCAGCGCAGCGCTCCTTCTCTCCAGCGCTCTGCGAGTGACGTCACGTCCTCCTGCGCGGCCCTGCGGAGTGACGTCGGGCCGGCACAACAGAAGACGTGGGGGCGCAGGCCGGTTCACTGTGCAGGTGACGGGGGTGGGGGGGTGGGGGTGCTTCTACTAGTACAGAGACAAGTGAGACAGCGAAAAAGTGAGGACGGGGGGGGAGGGTGAGGGGTGCTATTACAGAGGCAGAGCAAGTGAGGAGCGGGGGCGTACCTGGTGTCACCCCATCAGGATGGTGTCACCCGGTGCGGGCCGCACCCCGGTCGCAACGCCACTGGGTAAATCCGCCACGTTTAGGAGGCACCTGCACCGCTTTGCCTACATTAGGTCTTGCACAGGTCATGCCGGCCGGTGTTTACCTGGTGACCACTGTGGTAAATCCTGAGGCTATCCAGTGATCACTCACCAGTGATATTATAGTCATTTTCGAGTTGTGGTGACTCCATGAGTCTCCGGGGCCATCATTGGGCACAGAACCTTTGGTAGACAGATTTTATCCTTGTTGTTTTTATACAGACCGGTATCATTCAGGGCAGCTCGTTGCTTTACCCACTTGCCCTCCTCGGTGCCTCTGGAGACCTGTTAAGATGGTTGCGTCAACCACATCAGGTCCATTGTGCTTTGTTACCTGTAATAGAGAAACAGACTTGTCCTGGGCCCTCAGCCCCTTAGCAGATTGTTAAACTGCTGTGTCAGTAATATCCTATCCTCTTGTCTGCTCAGCAGAAAGTGAGAACATTAAAGGGACACTCTGGTGCTAGACAGATGGAAATGTGGGAGAATATGTCTTAGGATGGGTTCACATTGGCCCTCATTTACTATTCTAAACTCGACCTCTTTTGTCGGGTTTTTTTGGCGCAGCTTTGTCTGCGCCATGTCGCAGACATCGTGCGCCAGTCACGATGCGACATTTTTTCCCGACGGACCCGATGTGGATTCTCCCAAACCCGAAAAAGGGGCGTAACCCGACATTTCTGAGCTTTCCCACGTATTTATTAAGGTTTCCAACTCGAATTTGTTGAATTGTTGTGGATTTTTTCCCGACAGCTCAGAGGAGTTGGAAACCAAAACCAACAAAACCCACGTGCGACAAACAGGATGCGACATAATAATAAATACCAGGGGAAAAAAGCAGTCGGGTAAGAAAGCAACATAGACTTACAACCCGATTTTCTTAGTAAATGAGGGCCATTATGTTTTTCCACATACAGTAGCGCATTTTATTTTTTATTTTTTTTTTATTTTTTTTAGGCAGCTCTCTGAAGAAGTTTGGTCACAAACGAAACGTTAGAGCATCTATACACTTTTAGACAGGAATACAGGCTGTGTCTAAGTGTGGAGTGACTATGTAACGGTAGTGAACCGGCATAGGGGAAAAAGAGAACTCCATAACATACACCGTAGCACCACCTAGTGGGCTATCATTGGAAGACACCCTGTATTTCCTGATAGTTTTAAATCACTACATTTGATTTTCACGTTTCCCATGTTATTTTAATCAATAACCATAAAAGTTAAATTTTATTTGGGTTATAAGTTAGGGCATTGTTCCCCGGAAAAGGGGGGGTTTCCCCTCCTGAAGGGGATTGGAGATTTATTCAGTAAGAGCCCATAACCCAGTGGGACCTCTCTGTTGTACGGCAGGGGGGGAGCTAAAAACTTGCGCTCACGAGTGTAATTCATTTCAATAAGCCGACCAGAGTGAAACGTTCGGTCCGGTCGGCTCATTGAAGTGAATTACATACGGGAGCACAAGTTTTTAGCTCCCCCTGCCGTTTGCGCTCCCATATGGGGAAAAATGTAATGTGAACCCACCCTTATTCAGCAATGTTGTTCAGACGCCTTGAGCTTTAACCCCTTAAGAACTGAGCCCTTTTTCACCTTGATGACAGAGCCCTTTTTTGCAATTCTGACCACTATCACTTTATGCATTAATAACTCTGCGATGCTTTTACCGATTATTCTGATTCCGAGATTGTTTCTTCGTGACATATTCTACTTTAATACAGTGGTAAATTTTAGCATTTTTCTAACTTTGAAACTCTCTGCTTGTAAGGAAAGTTGATATTCCAAATAAATGATATATTGATTCACACATACAATATGTCTATTTTATATTTTCATCATAAAGTTGACATGATTTTACTTCTGGAACACATCAGAGGGCTTCAAAGTTCAGCAGCAATTTTCAAATTTTTCACAAAATTTTCAAAATTGGAATTTTTCAGGGACCAGTTCAGTTTTGAAGTGGATTTGAGGGGTCTTCATATTAGAAATACCCCATTATAAAAACTGCACCTCCCCCCCCCCAAAGTATTCAAAATGACTTTTCAGAAAGTGTATTAACCCTTTAGGTGTTTCATAGGAATAGCGGCAAATTGAAGGAGAAAATTCAAAATCTTTATTTTTTACACTCTCATGTTCTTGTAGACCCAGTTTTTGAAATTTTACAAGGAGTAAAAGGAGAAAAAGCCCCCCAAAATTTGTAACCCAATTTCTCTCGAGTAAGGAAATATCTCATATGTGTATGTCAAGTGTTTGGCGGGCGCAGTAGAGGACTCAGAAGGGAAAGAGCGACAATGGGATTTTGGAGAGTGAGTTTTTCTGAAATGTTTTTTGAGGGGCATGTCACATTTAGGAAGCCTCTATGGTGCCAGAACAGCAAAAAAAAAACATGGCATACTATTTTGGAAACTACACCCCTCAAGGAACGTAACAAGGGGTCCAGTGAGCCTTAACACCCCACAGGTGTTTGACGACTTTTCGTTAAAGTCGGATGTGTAAATGAATTTTTTTCCACAAAAATGCTGGTTTTCCCTGAAATTTTACATTTTTGCAAGGGGTTATAGGAGAAAATGTCCCTCAAAATTTGTAACCCCATCTCTTCGAAATATGGAAATACCCCATGTGTGGACGTCAAGCACACTGCGGGCGCACTACAATGCTCAGAAGAGAAGAAGTCACATTTGGCTTTTGGAAAGCAAATTTTGCTGAAATGGTTTTTGGGGGGCATGTCGCATTTAGGAAGCCTCTATGGTACCAGAACAGCAAAAAAAAAACACATGGCATAATATTTTGGAAACTACACTCTTTAAGGAACGTAACAAGGGGTACAGTGAGCCTTAACACCCCACAGGTGTTTGACAAATTTCTGCTAAAGTTGGACAGGAAAATGAAAAATTAGATTTTTTTTTATTAAAATGCTGATGTTACCCCAAATTTTTCATTTTCACAAGGGGTAATTGGAGAAAAAGCCTCCCAAAATGTGTAACCCCATTTTTTCTGAGTATGGAAATACCCCATATGTAGATGTAAAGTGCTCTGCGGGCGAACTACAATGCTCAGAAGAGAAGGAGCGCCATTGAGCATTTGGTGAGAGAATTTGGTTGGAATAGAAGTCAGGGGCCATGTGCGTTTACAAAGCCCCCATAATGCCAGAACAGTGGACCCCCCCCCCCACATGTGTGACCCCATTTTGGAAACTACACCCCTCACAGAATTTAATAAGGGGTGCAGTGAACATTTACACCCCACTGGCGTTTGACAGATCTTTGGAACAGTGGACTGTGCAAATTAAAAATTAAATTTTTCATTTTTATGGACCACTGTTCCAAAAATCTGTCAGACACCTGTGGGGTGTTAAAAGGGTACTCCGGTGAAAACCTTTTTTCTTTTAAATCAACTGGTGGCAGAAAGTTAAACATATTTGTAAATTACTTCTATTAAAAAATCTTAATCCTTCCTGTACTTATTAGCTGCTGAATACTACAGAGGAATTTCTTTTCTTTTTGGAATGCTCTCTGATGACATCACGAACACACTGCTCTCTGATGATGTTATTATAATAATAATAATAATGCTTTATTTATTGTTGTCCTTAGTGGGATTTGAACCCAAGTCCCTAGCACTGCATGGCAGCAGTGCTAACCACTGAGCCACCATGCTGCCCTTAGCATACATCTGTTATGCACGGTTGCTAAAATGGACAGAGATGTCAGCAGAGAGCACTGTGCTCGTGATGTCATCAGTGTTCCAAAAAGAAATGAATTTCCTCTGTAGCATTCAGCAGCTAATAAGTACTGGAAGGATTAAGATTTTTTAATAGAAGTAATTTACAAATATGTTTAACTTTCTGCCATCAGTTTATTTAAAAGAAAAAAGGTTTTCACCGGAGTACGTCTTTAAGGCTCACTATACCCCTTGTTACATTCCGTGAGGGGTGTAGTTTCCAAAATGGGGTCACATGTGGGTATTTATTGTTTTGCGTTTATGTCAGAACCGCTGTAAAATCAGCCACCCCTGTGCAAATCACCAGTTTCGGCCTCAATTGTACATAGTGCGCTCTCACTCCTGAGCCTTGTTGTGCGCCCGCAGAGCATTTTACGCCCACATATGGGGTATTTCCGTATTCAGGAAAGATTGCGTTACAATTTTTGGGGGTCTTTTTTTTTCCTTTTACCGATTGTGAAAACTAAAAGTATGGGGCAACACCAGCATGTTAGTGTAAAATTATTTTTTTTACACTAACAGGCTGGTGTAGACCCCAACTTTACCTTTTCATAAGAGGTAAAAGGAGAAAAAGCCCCCAAAAGTTGTAACGCAATTTCACCTGCGTACGGAAATACCCCACATGTGGCCCTAAACTGTTTCCTTGAAATACAGGGCTCCGAAGTGAGAGAGCGCCATGCGCATTTGAGGCCTAAATTGGGGATTTGAATCCACCACAAAAATACCCCATGGCAGTGTTTGCCAAACAGGTTGCCTCCAGCTGTTGCAAAACTCCCAGCATGCCTGGACAGTCAGTGGCTGTTCGTCAATACTGGGAGTTGTTGTTTTTTAACAGCTGGAGGCTCCGTTTTGGAAACTCTGCCGTACAAGACGTTTTTTTTTTTATTGTTTTTTTTTTATTGGGGAGGGGGGGGGACTGTGCAGGGGTATGTGTATATGTAATGTTTTACTTTTTATTTTGTGTAGGTTTAGTGTAGTGTATTGTTTTTAGGGTACATTCACACGGTTGGGTTTACAATGAGTTTGAGTTGAGGCAGAAAATTTTCTGCATCTCAAACTTGCAGCAGAACTTGCTGTAAACCCACCCGTGTGACTGTATCCTGTACATTCACATGGGGGGGGGGGGGGGGCAAACCTCCAGCTGTTGCAAAACTACAACTCCCAGCATGTACTGACAGACCATACATGCTGGGAGTTGCAGTTATGCAACAGCTGGAACCACATTGGTTGCGAAACACTGAGCGTTTGTTACTTAACTCAGTGTTTCGCAACCAGTGTGCCTCCAGCTGTTGCAAAACTACAACTTCCAGCATGTACAGTCTCTCGGTGCATGCTGGGAGTTGTATTTTTGATACAGCTGGAGGCACACTGGTTGCGAAACACTGAGTTAGGTAACAAACTCTGTTTCACAACCAATGTGTCTCCAGCTGTTGCAAAACTGCAACAATCAGCATGCGTTGACAGTCGAAGGGCATGCTGAGCGTTGTAACTTTGCAACAGCTGGAGGCACACTGCTACAACTCCCAGCATGCACAGACTACCAAAAAGGAGGTAGAGGAGGTGAACAGGCTCACCTCCTGCTGTATCCTGCCGCCGGGACCGCGTGCTGTATCCTGCTGCTGGGACCGATCCTGCTGCTCCTGTCTCCGCCACCGATCCTGAGGGGACCCCCGCCGGTCCAGGGCAAGGTAGGAGGCCCCCGCCGATCTCCACCCAGCAGGTCCGTGATTGTTCAGTTGTTCCGACCGATCAATCGTGAGGCGGCACCCATGCCACCTCACTCCTGCTGGGTATGGGTGAATGGGGCTGACCCATTCACCCTTTTTTTCCGAGTCACCAGAGACCCGATTGACCTGGAATAGCGGAAAATCGCAGGTCTGATTTGACACGCGATTTGCCGCTATCGCCGACATGGGAAGGTCTCAGGACCCCTATGGGCGATATGCTGGGATGACTGCTGATAGATATTAGCAGTCATCCTATTCCGATCACCGTGCCCAGAGACACGGTGATCAAGGAAAGCTGCGCCGTAAATGTATGGCGCTGTGGGCTAAGTACTTCTTGGCAGCGCCGTACATTTACGGCGCATGTCCTTAAGGAGTTAAACTGGTACTCCGCTGCCCCAGAATTTGGAAAATTATGTTCCGAAGGCTTGGAGCAGGTGGCGGGGATCGTGACATCACAGACACGCTCCTTGTGACATCACGCCAGGCTCCCTAAATGCGAGTCTATGGGAGGGGCATGGCCATGACATCATGGCCCCGCCGCCAGCACCCTGTGTTCAAAACCAACACCGGATGCTGCACAGAGATCGCGGGGATCCTACCTGTGTGACCCCCACGATCAAAGATATTATCCCCTAACCTTTGGATAGGAGATAAGATGTCTAGGGGCGGAGTACCCCATTAAATTAACAAATGACGTCTAACAAGTCCTTTCCTTGAACGGAGAGCGCACAGCTGGCTTCAGCCCCTCAGAGAGCTGGGAACCAACCATAGAGCCACCTGGTTAATTCTTCTCCGCACTTCATCCGAATACAACTTGTTCTTCCCTCTATAACCTAAGGAAGGACCCTGTGTAGAGTAGGAGACCCCACTAATCTAACACCTATAGGATCAGAATGTCCTAGAAGCTAGAAGATAGAAGTGATTTTATATGTCTAATCTGCTCATGTCCTGTTACCTTGTAGCCATATATGAGACTCTTTTCCTCCCATGTAAAATTATAGAGATGACATCGCTGGATCGGTGACTACGTTATAAAAGAAAAACGTATTTTTTCCCAATGTCTCTTTTATTGTTAACAAAAGAAAAAAAGTAACAAATCACCGTTACACCACAATAATATTCATATTGCCCCAATAATACAAAAATTACAAACAAACTCTTAATAAAAGAAAGATAGAAATAGGAAAAGAAATAGATAAACCCGACGTCTTGGATAAAACATAATAAATAATTATTTAATGAAAAGGTTCTAATATAAATATGGCGCAACAACATATTTATAATGCAGCATACTACATACGGGGGAGTACTGGAGAAAGACCTGGATTTCTTTTTCTAGACAAATATGTCCCCAGATACACGTCCTGGGCTCCTCTGGATCACTGGGGTATATTAGAGGGTCATTTATTCAACTTGGACATGAGTACAAGAAACAAGATAACACACGACTAGACATGTTAAAGGGATACTCCGCTCCCCATTTAGTTTCGAACGCTGGGTGAGGGCTCCCGTGGTCGCCCTGCACCCTCATGACATCAAGCCCCGCCCCCTTGACATTAATTTCCCCCCCCCCCCTCAATGCAAGTCTAGGGGAGGGGGTGTGATGGCTGTCATGCCCCCTTTTCATAGACTTGAATTGAGGGGGCGGGGTGTGACATCACGGGGACAGGGAGTGATGTTACGAGGGGATGGGACGACCACGGAAGCCTGCACTCAGTGTTTGGAACTAAATGTTCCGGATGCTGGGGAGCGGAGTACCCCTTTAATAAATAAGCAACAAGAATTAGAAAACCAGAATAAGATCTCTTCGTCTTTTATTTTAATGACATCATTTTACCATATAATGTACGGCGAACCTAAAAAATTATTTTTTTAGTGATAAAATTTTAATGAAAACAACAATATTGTAAATTTTGGAGGGTTTTGTTTTCACGCTGTACACTTTACAGTAAAAATTACATGTTTTCCATATTCTGTTGGTCAATACAATTGTACTGCTTTTGACAAAAGAGACAAAAAAACAGCAATTTTTTCTTTTAACGTTTACGTCATTCCTTTTACGCTTTTTGGGGGTAAAATGGGAAAAAGGGATTTACATTTTATTGGGGGAGGGGATTGTTCACATTTAATTGTTTTTTTAAACTTTTTTTTATACCCTTTTTATGTCCCCATAGGGGACTATTTATAGCAATAATTAGATTGCTAATACTGTTCAGTGTTATACATAGGACATAGCACTGATCAGTATTATTGGCAATCTTCCGCTCTGGTCTGCTTGATCTCAGACCAGAGCAGAAGTTTAGGGGACCTCTGTCGGCCATTTTAGATGATCGGATCCCTGCGGAAGCGCCATGGGCAATCCGACCTTCAATTAAAAAATGCGCATTGCTGCAGATGCTGTGATCTGTATTGATCAAGGCATCTGAGGGGTTAATGGTGGTATCAGTGTGATTGCTGATGTCCACCATTACCGGCGGGTCCTTGGCTGCTGATAGCAGGCGGGTCCTGCAGTGCATGATGTGAGCATTGCTCCGATCCTCGCGGTCATGTACAGGATGTAAATGTACATCCTGGTATGTGAAGTACCTCTATAATGATTCTGATTGTTAATCAATATATTAATACTTAAATGCTATTGCTAATTCTGCAGAAAGATATTTGTTACCCTTACACTACATATCAGTTTGCTATTTGCTTGAAGACCTTGGGACGATGCCGAAAGATGTAAGATAAAGAAGAAGCTGGAAGTTGGAGACAAAACATTTGAGAAAATATACAGACTGTGCAGAATGACGGATACATCTGGAATTTTCTGTTAGAATAGAGAAATTGCAACATAAGTGACCAATTATCAGGAAGCAAATGAATGCTTAAAATGTTAATATATACATACACAATACTCAAATAACCAATCAACATATAACACGATGACTTGATGTGATAACTAACCTCCCCTTTTTGTCAACTGTAAAAAACAATGTACTTCCGTATAATAAACAGAACTCCTTGGGACAGCTCCTTAGCCGGTGCTTCTGCTGAGAAGGAAATTTATACCAGCTTTTTTTCTGGTGTTTATTTCTTGTGTCGGCCCTCAGCAGTATACAGCGGCCGTCACTCACAATTTAAGGCCTAACCAGAAGAAAACCTCGACACCTCAGCACCAGGACAAACATTTATGTCCGTGGTCGTTAAGGGGTTAAATATGGATTTAAAAATACACACACAAATTCTGTCAGGCCGTCTTTCCATGTTGATGCCTCAGTTGGTTTATTAAAGGTCGCCAAACATGTGACAACACCGGGAGAATCTTGAACCTATTCCATGATGTGGCGCTGGAGGAGGAGTCTACTGTTTCGGTCGCTGGATGCTGAGAAGGGATTGGACCGTATAAACTGGTGGTTTACCTTCTCACCATCCTGCAGAGGGGGATGGGGGGGGGGGGGACTTTTTGGATGCAGTAAAAGCTCTATATACAGCCCCATATGCTGGGGTCTTTACATACAGAGAATTATCACAAGAATTTATGATTAGTAACAGGACCCGACAAGGTGAACCGTCCCCCTTTTTATCCTCTGCATAGAACCTATAGCTCAAGCAGTTCCACAAGATCCTGGTATTTCTGGGGTCTCAATAGGAGAAGGAACCAGACAATCTCCCTCTATGCAGATGACATAATATTCACCCGACAACAAGAGTCATTGCCTAAGTTTCTATCACTGAAGGATTTCAGCAGGATCTCTTATTACAAGCTTAAAGGGGCATTCCAGTTAAAAACTATTTTTTCATATCAGCAGCTAAAGTTGAGTTGTTCTTTTTGTCTGAGCACAGTGCTCTCTGCTGACACCTCTGTCTATGTCAGGAACTGTCCAGAGCAGGAGAGGTTTGCTATGGGGATTTGCTCCTACTCTGGACAGTTCCTGAGACAGACAGAGGTGTCAGCAGAGAGCACTGTGGTCAGACTGGAAAGAACAACTCAACTTCAGCAGCTGATAAGTACTGGAAGGATTAAGATTTTTTTTATAGAAGTAATTTACAAATCTGTTTAACTTTCTGGAGCCAGTTGATGTGAAAAAATAGTTTTTAACTGGAATACCTCTTTAACCCCTTGAGGACTTAGGGTTTTTCCGTTTTTGCACTTTCGTTTTTTCCTACTCACTTAAAAATCATAACCCTTTCAATTTTGCACCTACAGATCCATATGAGGGCTTTTTTTATTTTTATTTTTTGCACCACCAATTCTATTTTGTAATGACATCTGTCATTTTACCCAAAAATCTACAGCGAAACGGAAAAAAAAAAAATCATTGTGCGACAAAATAAAAATAAAAAATACAATTTTCTAACTTTTTATGGACTTCCATTTGTACACAGTACATTTTGAAGTAAAAATGACACCTTCTCTTTATTCTGTAGGTCCATACGATTATAATGATCCCTACTTATATAGGTTGGATTTTGTCGCACTTCTGGAAAATATCATAACTACATGCAGGAAAATTTATACGTTTAAAATTCTCATCTTCTGACCCCTATAACTGTAATTTTCCACGTACAGGTCGGTATGAGGACTCATTTTTTGCGCCGTGATCTGAAGTTTTTCTTGGTACCATGTTTGTTTTGATCTGACTTTTTGATCGATTTTTAATAATTTTTTTATGGTATAAAAAGTGACCAAAAATACACTATTTTGGACTTTGGAATTTTTTTACGTGTTCGCCATTGACAGAGCTGTTTAATTAACGATATATTTTTATAGTTCAGACATTTACGCACGCGGCGATACCATATATGTTTATATTTATTTTTATTTACATTTATTTATTTTTTTTAAATGGGAAAAGGGGGTGATTTGAACTTTTATTAGGGAAGGGGTTAAATCACATTTATTAACTTTTTTTTTTGCAATGTTATTGCCCCCATTAGGAGACTATAATATACAGTACATTGATTGCCAGCACTGATCAATGCTATGCCTTAGCATTGCATTGATCAGTGTTATCGGTGGTCGATTGCTCAAGCCTGGATCTCAGGCTTGGAGCAATCAATCGTCGATCAGATGCACCGGAGGCAGGTGAGGGACCCTCCTCTTGTGTCCTTGGTACCCCGCAGTTTTGTTGTGACGGTCCTGATCAGCGCCCTCAGCCAGCTGGAAATGCTATTTTCCTATTTTAAACGCCGCAATCAATTTTTTTTGCTTTAAATCAACTGGTGCCAGAAAGTTAAACAGATTTGTAAATTGAAAATCTTAATCCTTCCAGTACTTATCAGCTGCTGTATGCTCCACAGGAAGTTCTTTTCTGTCTGACCACAGTGCTCTCTGCTGACACCTCTGTCCGTTTTAGGAACTGTCTAGTGCAGGATAGGTTCGCTATGAGGATTTGCTCCTGCTCTGGACAGTTCCTGACATGGACAGAGGTGTCAGCAGAGAGCACTGTGGTCAGACAGAAAGGAAATTAAACAAGAAAAGAACTTCCTGTGGAGCATACACCAGCTGATAAGTACTGGAAGTATTAAGATTTTTTTTTGTTTAACTTTCTGGCACAAAAATGTTCTCCAGCAGAGTACCCCTTTAACTCATACTAATAGTCATGGGTATGTCTATTATATTTAGGGGGGGGGGTGTCTATGATAATTGAGGATATGTCTATTATATTTGTGGGTATGTCTATTATAATTGAGGGTGTGTATTATTTTTTGGGTCTGTCTATTATAATTTAGGGTGTCTCCTTTATAAATGGGGATGTGTCTATTATAATTGAGGGGGCGTCTATTATAAATGGGGATGTGTCTATTATAATTGAGGGGGCGTCTATTATAAATGGGGATGTGTCTATTATAATTGAGGGGGCGTCTATTATAAATGGGGATGTGTCTATTATAATTGAGGGGGCGTCTATTATAAATGGGGATGTGTCTATTATAATTTAGGGTGTCTCCTTTATAAATGGGGATGTGTCTATTATAATTGAGGGGGCGTCTATTATAAATGGGGATGTGTCTATTATAATTTAGGGTGTCTCCTTTATAAATGGGGATGTGTCTATTATAAATGGGGATGTGTCTATTATAATTGGGGGGTGTATTATAATTGAGGATGTGTATATAATTGGGGTGTGTCTATTATAATTGGGGGGGTGTCTAATATAATTGGGGTTGTCTATTATAATTGAGGGTGACTCCTTTATAATAATTCCTTATTTATATAGCGCCCACAGATTCCGCAGCGCTGTACACTCATATTGGTCACTGTCCCCATTGGGGTCACATGTTTTTGAAGTGTGGGAGGAAACCGGAGGAAACCCACACAAACATGGAAGAACATACAAACTCTTTGCAGATGTTGTCTTCTGTGCTGCAAGGTAACAGTGCAAACACCTGAGCCCCCGTGCTGCCCCATGAGGGGGGTTTATCCTAATATATATCTGGTTCATTACGAGTCCAATCCTCCTCCCTTGTGGGGCGGTGCAGTGCCGTAGATTGTGATTTGCCATAGATTGTGATGGAGTGACTCAGCAGTTTTCCCTGCTCGAGCGCTCCGCCTCCATCACATTCTATAGGCTGACACTCGCACACCCCCCAACCATTGGTTACTGCGGGGGCTGGGGGGGGCGAGTGTCACATGACATATTTAATCATCAGGCATCGCAGCTCACGACAGTCTCACTTGGGCTATGACAGGGACAGGATCTCTCCCTGTAATAGCCCGAAGCTGCACGGAGCTCTCATGGCGTCTGTGGCCCAATTCCGAGAGCGGTATCGGGCCACAGAAGCTAATACTTTTACTGTTTTATTGTCACCCGCCAGTGCGCTCGCTCGCCACCGCTATCGGGATCCCTATGCCTGATAGCGGCGTTATCAGCTTGTCACCCGCCAGCGCGATCGCTCGACAGTGCTATCAGGATCCCTATGCCTGATAGCGCTGACATCCGCTTGCCCCCCCCGCTGCTCTGCTCCCTGTCCCCTGTTAACTCTCAGGGAACGGGGAACAGAAAGTAGAGCAGCGGGCGCCGCTAAAGTAGTACTGCGCATGCGCAGCACTACGCAAATAGCATAGGTAGGTAGCGTAGCCGTACATTAGTGTAGGTTGTAATTTAGCATAGTTAAGCATTAATAGTGAAAGGAGGTTAGGCACCACAACTCCCAGCATGGAGTTGTAGTTTAGGACTACAGCTCCCAGCATGCCCAGACAGCTAAAGGCTGCCCAGGCATGCTGGGAGTTGTAGTTTAGGACTACAACTCCCAGCATGCCCAGACAGCTAAAGGCTGCCCAGGCATGCTGGGAGTGGTAGTTAAGCTTAGAATAGACAGCGAAGGGACCACAACTCCCAGCATGCCCAGACAGCTAAAGGCTGCCCAGGCATGCTGGGAGTGGTAGTTAAGCTTAGAATAGACAGCGAAGGGACCACAACTCCCAGCATGCCCAGACAGCTAAAGGCGGCCCAGGCATGCTGGGAGTTGTAGTTTAGCTAAGATTAGACAGCAAAGGAACCACAACTCCCAGCATGCCCAGACAGCTGAAGGCTGCCCGGGCATGCTGGGAGTTGTAGTGCAGTGAAGGCACCAGAACTCCCAGCATGCCCAGACAGCTGAAGGCTGCCCAGGCATGCTGGGAGTTGTAGTTTTACACAGGTATAAAGTAGTTAGCGTAGCGTTAGCTCAATTTTAGCGTAGCTTTAGTTTAGTGTTAGCGCAGTTGTAGCTTATTTAGCATAGCGTAGTGTTAGCGCAATTGTAGCGTAGCTTAGTGCTAGCGTACTTTTAGCGTAGTGTAGTGTTAGCATAGTTTTAGTATATTTAGCGTAGTGTATTGTTAGCGTAGTCTTAGAGTAGTGAGCGCAGCGTAGTCTTAGAGTAGTTAGCGTAGTGCAGTGTTAGTCCAGTTCTAGCATAGTTGGTGTAGTTGTACACGTTTGTAGTGTAGCTAACTTAGTTTTACAGGCAGATGAAGTGTAGTTTAGAGAGTTTAGCGTGGGGTGTAGCTTAGCTTAGTCATAAAGTGAAGGGGCTACAACTCCCAGCATGCCCAGAGAGCCAAAGGCCGTCCGGGCAGGATGGAAGTTGTAGTTTTGCAAAAGTAGCAGAGGCAGTTGCACTCTGCTACATTAATGCAGTATACAGTCACATGTATAGATGGCTGGATACGGTGATCACAAGGCCACTTACCCACCTCCGTTCCTGCTCCGTCACTGGACTATTAGCAATGCAGGAAGATGACGGAGCTGGAACGGGGGTGGTAAGTTAGGCTCTCCAGGTAATAACCCATTTTTTTTGTGAATAATCCGTAAAGAAGAGAAAAAGAAACCAGGGCAACTCACCAATTACGTAAACTTCAAGCTTCTTTATTGATCCATGAAGGGTATAAACTGTGCAAGACACGGGTGGACAAACAACAAGGGGACGTTCGTTCGGGGCTACGGTGCCGTTTCGCAAGATATGCTTCAACTGGCCCACATCGTCTTCCAGCCGGAAACACATTTAAATAACCCTCCCCTCCGTTGCCATAGAAATGAGCCAAACAAAAGGTAAGTGCAATCAAAAATGTTAAAAACAACTGTGTAATACTCCTAAGATATTCATTTAAATTAGTAGTGCACTGAGCTCAGTACGTTCATTAAGACCTAAAGGCCCCATTGCTTCTAACCGAAGAATCCATTTAGTTTCATTTTTTAACAGTATTTCTTCTTTATTTTTCCCAGCAATACCATGTTCGATCCTCTCAAGTCCGACAAAGTGGAATCCGTCTTTTTCTTTCGAATGAACTTCATTAATATGTTGAATAAATCTAGTGGCTCCGATGCCGGTTCTGAGGGATCGAACATGTTCGCGGATTCTGTGAAATAGGGGCCTCTTTGTCTTCCCAATATAAAATAATTTACATTTACATACCAATGCGTACACTACATGAGAGGATCTACATGTAATACATTGTTTCACATTAATAGTATTACCTGCTAATTCTACAACTCTACATTTCATATTTAGAGAGCAAAATGAACATGAACCGCAACTAAAATTTCCTTTCGGGCGTAATTCAGACAACCAATTCTGCCTCGTTGCGTTTTTTCCTCTTTTCAATAAATCTCCAATTGTTTTCGTTTTTCTATATGTAACGATAGGTTTTTCACTAGTAGTTACTGCTATGTCAGCGTCCTCTTGTAGAATATACCAATTATTCGTAATAGCTTTTTTAATTATATTTGTATGTTTGTCTTCTCTTTTCAGATACGTGAATGCGGAGGACTACATGGGAATCGGTGGACTACGACGATGACCTGCATTTTTTTCTTTTCTTTTAATAAAATGGTTAATGAGGGCTGTGGGGGAGTGTTTTTCCTAATAAAAATGTTTTAACTTGTGTGTGCTTTTTTTTTCTTTGTTATTACTTTACAGGCTTAGTAGTGGAAGCCCTCTTGTAGACGAAGTCCATTACTAAGCCGGGGCTTAGCGTTAGCCCCAAAAACAGCTAGCACTAACCCCCAATTATTACTCCGGTATCCAACGCCACAGGGGTACCGGGAAGAGCCGATACCAACAGGCCCAGAGTGCCAAATATGGCGCAATTGGGCCTGGGCGGTAACGGGCTGGCGTTATTTAGGCTGGGGAGGGCCAGTAACGATGGTCCTCACCCACCCTGGTAACGTCAGGCTGTTGCTGTTTGGTTGGTATTTGGCTGGAAATGAAAAGACGGGGAACCACACACGTTTTTTTTTTTTTTTTTTAAATTAAAAAAAATTTTTTTAGTCGCTGCCGAAAAGTGACCTCCGTGATGCCGTGCAGAGGAGCCGGGAGAGAGCGTAACTCATCTGCTTCACTGACCCCGCAAGACAGCCGAAGCGCAGACAAGTAAGGAAAGGGGAAGAGTGGTCTTCAACCTGTGGACCTTCAGATGTTGCAAAACTACAACTCCCAGCATGCCCGGACAGCAGTTGGCTGTCCGGGCATGCTGGGAGTTGTAGTTTTGCAACATCTGGAGGTCCGCAGGTTGAAGACCACTGAATGCCATAGGAGGAACATGATGGGGGAATAATGAGACAGGGAAATGATGAGGGGGGATGAGACAGGGGGAAATGATGAGAGGGAAGAATGATGGGGGATGAGACAGGGGGAAATGATGGGGGGATGAGGGGGGATGAGACAGGGGGAAATGATGGGGGAATGAGGGGGGATGATGGGGGGATGAGACAGGGGGAAATGATGGGGGGATGAGGGGGGATGAGACAGGGGGAAATGATGGGGGAATGAGGGGGGATGATGGGGGGATGAGACAGGGGGAAATGATGGGGGGATGAGACAGGGGGAAATGATGAGGGGGAATGATGGGGGGATGAGACGGGGAAATGATGAGGGGGGGTGATGGGGGGATGAGGCAGGGGGAAATGATGAGGGGGGGTGATGGGGGGATGAGGCAGGGGGAAATGATGGGGGGGATGAGACAGGGGGAAATGATGGGGGGGATGAGACAGGGGGAAATGATGAGAGGGGGGATGATGGGGGGAAGAGGGGGGAAATGATGAGGGGGGGATGAGACAGGGGGAAATGATGAGACAGGGTGGGGGATGATGAGGGGGGAATGATGAGACATGGGGGGTGGCGATGAGAGGGGTAAATGTGGCACAGGAACTGATAAAAGGGAAGGAATGATGTGGCACTGGAGGGGACGGGACCAAACTGAGGTGTAGAAGAAAACGAAGTTGGGGGGATGATGTGGCATTTAGTCCAAGTCATTTATTTTACATTTTATTTTTTTTACTTAAATTTCCCTGTTAAAATGGGGGTGCGTGTTATACACCGATAAATACGGTAGTTATGACTTTTTCCAGAAGTACGACAAAATCAAACCTATATAAGTAGGGTATTATTTTAATCGTATGGACCTACAGAATAAAGATAAGGTGTAATTTTTACCAAAAAATGTACTACGTAGAAACGGAAGCCACCAAAAGTTACAAAACAGCGGGTTTTTTTTCAATTTTGTCTCACAATGATTTTTTTTTCCATTTCGCCGTAGATTTTTGGGCAAAATGACTGACGTAATTAAAAAGTAGAATAGGTGGCGCAAAAAATAAGCCATCATATGGATTTTTAGGTGTAAAATTGAAAGAGTTATTATTTTTTTAAAGGCAAGGAGGAAAAAACAAAATTGCAAAAACTGAAAAACCCTCGGTCCTTAACCCCTTAAGGACTCAGCCCATTTTGGCCTTAAGGACTCAGACAATTTAATTTTTACGTTTTCATTTTTTCCTCCTCTCCTTCTAAAAATCATAACTCTTTAATATTTTCATCCACAGACTAGTATGAGGGCTTGTTTTTTGCGCGACCAGTTGTCCTTTGTAGTGACATCACTCATTATATCATAAAATGTATGGCGCAACCAAAAAACACTATTTTTGTGGGGAAATTAAAACGAAAAACGCAATTTTGCTAATTTTGGAAGGTTTCGTTTTCACGCCGTACAATTTCTGGTAAAAATGAAGTGTGTTCTTTATTCTGAGGGTCAATACGGTTAAAATGATACCCATTATTACATACTTTTACATTACTGTTGCGCTTAAAAAAAATCACAAACTTTTTAACCAAATTAGTACGTTTATAATCCCTTTATTTTGATGACCTCTAACTTTTTTATTTTTCCGTATAAGCGGCGGTATGGGTGCTCATTTTTTGCGCCATGATCTGTACTTTTTTTTTATACCACATTTGCATATAAAAAACTTTTAATACATTTTTTATCATTTTTTTTAATACAATGTATTAAAAAAGTAGGAATTTTGGACTTTTTTTATTTTTTTTTCGTTCACGCCGTTCACCGTACGGGATCATTGACATTTTATTTTAATAGTTCGGACATTTACGCACGCGGCGATACCAAATATGTCTATAAAAAATGTTTTTTTACGCTTTTTGGGGGTAAAATAGGAAAAAAACTGACGTTTTACTTTTTTATTAGGGGAGGGGATTTTTCACTTTTTTTTTACTTTGACTTTTACATTTTTTTACATTTTTTTTTACACTTGAATAGTCCCCATAGGGGACTATTCATAGCAATACCATGATTGCTAATACTGATCTGTTCTATGTATAGGACATAGAACAGATCAGTATTATCGGTCATCTTCTGCTCTGGTCTGCTCGATCACAGACCAGAGCAGGAGACGCCGGGAGCCGCACGGAGGAAGGAGAGGGGACCTCCGTGCGGCGTTATGAATGATCGGATCCCCGCAGCAGCGCTGCGGGCGATCCGATCGTTCATTTAAATCGCGCACTGCCGCAGATGCCGGGATCTGTATTGATCCCGGCACCTGAGGGGTTAATGGCGGACGCCCGCGAGAATGGCCGATCTCGCGGGCGTCGGCCATTGCCGGCGGGTCCCTGGCTGCGATCAGCAGCCGGGATCAGCCGCGCATGACACGGGCATCGCTCCGATGCCCGCGGTTATGCACAGGACTTAAATGTACGTCCTGGTGCGTTAAGTACCACCTCACCAGGACGTACATTTACGTCCTGCGTCCTTAAGGGGTTAAATAAAACAATTTTTCCAATGTGTTTTTTTTTAATGAATTTTCAGGATTAGTAGTGGAAGCTGGTCTTATTGACTGAATCCATTACTAAGCCAGGGCTTAGTGCTAGCCCCAAAAACAGCTAGCGCTAACCCCCAATTATTACCCCGGTACCCACCGCCACAGGGGTGCTGGGAAGAGCCGGTACCAACAGGCCCGGAGCGTGAAAAATGGTGCTCCTGGGCCTAGGCGGTAACAGGCTGGCGTTATTTAGGCTGGGGAGGGCCAGTAACAATGGTCCCCGCCCACCCTGGTAACGTCAGGCTGTTGCTGTTTGGTTGGTATTGTGCTGAGAATGAAAATACGGGGAACCCTATACGTTTTTTTTTTTTGTTTTTATTTAAATAGTTGTAGTTCTGGAACATCTGTCCCTTTTGAAAATTGCTTCTCTACTTTGAAGCCCTCTAATTTTTAAAAAAAGCTAAAATATGTCCATTTTATGATGCCAACATAAAGTGAACATATTGTACTTGTGAAGAAAAATAAAATTTATTGTGAATATCAATTTTCCTTACAAGTAGAGAGCTTCAAAGTTAGAAAAATGCAAAATTTTCAACATTTTCATTAAATTTGGGGATTTTTCACCAAAAAAAGGATGCAAGTAACGCCGAAAATGTACCACCAAAATAAAATAGAATATGTCACGAAAAAACAATCTCAGAATCAGAATATTCGGTAAAAGTTTTTTTGCGTTATTAATTCGTAAAGTGACGGTGGTCAGAATTGCGAAAAAGGGCCCAGTCCTTAAGGTGAAAAAGGGTTGCGTCCTTAAGGGGTTAAGAAACACCTTATTTTCTGTCCGCCAATACAAAATTCTCTAATAGTGCCCCTCCCGAGACTAGACTCTGGATCCGCCCCTGGTTGTGGTTAAACTTTACTTTCCTGGAAAAGTTTCTGAGTTGCCCATAGCAACCAATCAGATTGCTTCCTTCATTTTTCAGAGGCCTTTTCAAAAATGAAAGAAGCAATCTGATTGGTTGCTATGGGCAACAGCACAACTCTTCCTCTGCACTGGTTTTGCTGAATCTCCCCCAGAGAGGAAGATTTATCAAAACCCAAAACCTGTCCAGAGGAAAAGTTTCTGAGTTGCCCATAGCAACCAATCAGATCGCTTCTTTAATTTTTCATAGGCTTTTTCAAGAATAAAAGAAGCAATCTGATTGGTTGCTATGGGCATCTCAGCAGCTTTTCCACTGGTCAGGTTTTGATAAATCTCTCTCTATGGGGGAGATTCATCAAAACCAGTGTAGAGGAAAAGTTATGCAGTTGCCCATAGCAACCAATCAGATTGCTTCTTTCATTTTTTAAAAGACCTCTGAAAAATGAAGGAAGCAATCTGATTGGTTGCTTTGGGCAACTCAGAAACTTTTCCAGAAATGGAGGATGCTAACTTTTTGTATCTTATATGGAATTATTCCTATATTCATACATTTTGGAATCATCGATCTTATTGAAAAAAGGTATAACATTAAGATCGAACGAGACCCTTAGATGCTTATCCTTGGAGATGTCGGGGAGTCTATATATAAGAAAAGTTTAATTAGACTATTTCCTTATGCAAAGGTGCTGTCCGGGCATGCTGGGAGTTGTGGTTTTGCAGCGGTTGGGGGTTCACAGCTTAGAGACCACTGCTATAGAGGGTGCAAATGTATCTGAGCCCTGGAACTCAAATAATGTGAAATATGAGATGATCAAAATGGAGCCCCTGCACTAATTACTTGGGTTCTGGGGTCTGTAAGGTCCATAGTAGAAACATCAGGTTCTGTCCATAGCAGATACTAAATCATGGCAGCTCTAAGAAACAAGCAGTCATCGTGACATCAGACATGTGATGTCATAGACAGCTGGATTCCTGACATTCCACTGACAGCCGCCCGAGCCTTCATTCTGTAGATTGTTACAGTGCGATTAGCAACTTCTATTTCTTCTTCTTGACTGAGATGGAGCTAAAAGGTTTGGGGTTCGTCCCCCTCCTGTTGGCGTTTTGGTGTGCGGCCTGGCTTGCCACCAGCTACATCGTGACGGTCGTCCTCGGCCATGCCGCCTCGCCACTGATGCACATCAGGTAAGATAAACAAGCACAAGATTCTTATTTCATGGGTTGGGAGTGAGGAAATATCCATAATAACATTGGTTTCTTTTCCTTCACAGTGACGTGGGAAATTTCTTTCCCGAAAACATATTATTGAGAATTGGTTTCATAGGGACGTCCATTGGCACTTTGGTACTAACCTTTCTTATTTATAAGTATATGGTTATGCATACTGAAGAGTTCAGGGGTCATCAGGTCCTGATCCAGAGGATCCTGCTGGCCATTGTGTGGGCCTCCTGTTTTGGTACAGCTGTCATGCATGTATTGTCCCCCGAAGAATATCCCAGGATACACTTTGTCAGCACGATAATTTCCATTACATGTGAAGCCTTATACTACCTTGGGCAGTCCATCCAGATGTATAAATTACCAGGAGCAAACAAAGTCATCCACCATAGTAGATGCACCTGCTGTGGCCTGACTTTTACCTGCGCAATTTTCTACTTTGGATATAAAACATTACAGGAATTATTCTATGATGATGAAGACTGGGACGAGATCCGTGAAATCACCACCATAATCATCGAGTGGGTGATGCTTCTACTGATCCTGATAAACACCGTGACCTATTATTCCACCATGCAGAGGTTAATGTTAACCGTCTCCAGGAACAGCTGCAAACTCTCTCTTAGAGTAAGAATTGATGACTTCGGGGTGTAGACCACCACGGGGGCCATCAAGTGGACTTCTGGGAGAGATACTGCACAGGACACGGAAAAACCATAAAAAAAATAATATGAGCTGGTGATATTACCTATACAAAAAAATAATATGAGCTGGTGATATTACCTATACAAAAAAATAAAAAAACATAAAAGAAAAATATTGGTGTGTGATGTGTAATACCTACCGTATATACTCGAGTATAAGCCGAGTTTTTCAGCACCATTTTTCGTGCTGAAAACGCCCCCCTCGGCTTATACTCGAGTGATTTCTCCGCCTGTCAATCCCTTTTCAGTGGTCTTCAACCTGCGGACCTCCAGATGATGCAAAACTACAACTCCCAGCATGCCCAGACAGCCATTGGCTGTCTGGGCATGCTGGGTGTTGTAGTTTTGAAACATCTGGAGGTCCGCAGGTTGATGACCACTTCGGCCTTCGTCATCATCCAGGCCCCCCCCCCCTCTTTTGTTTTGTACTCACCCCCCCCAGTTTGGGTGAGCTGGTCCGGGCCATCTATGCTGCAGGGACCGTCCGGTGGGGAGGGATACTCGTTCCGGGCTGTCCTTTTTCACCGGAGGGCCCTCTTCATGCGCAACGTCCCTTTGCGTCGTCGTCAAGGCAACATTACTAGGACCAGCTCACCCTAACTTCCTGCCAAGGGGAGGTGAGTACAAAACAAAAAGGCCACAGTGGTCTTCAACCTGCGGACCTCCAGAGGTTTTAAAATTACAACTCCCAGCATTCCCGGACTGTCCGGGCATGCTGGAAGTTGTGGTTTTGCAACATCTGGAGGTCCGCAGGTTGAAGACCACTGATGAAGGGATTGAAAGACGGTGATGATGAAAGGGAGGGGGATGATGATTAAGGGGGAGATGATGATGAAGGGGGGGATGATGATGAAGGCCGCAGTGGTCTTCAACCTGCGGACCTCTAGAGGTTTCAAAACTACAATCCCAGCATGCCCAGACAGCCGATGGCTGTCCGGGCATGCTGGAGGTTGTAGTTTTGCAACATCTAGAGGTCCTCAGGTTGAAAACCACTGATGAAGGGATTGACAGGCGATGATGATGAAGGGGGGGGGGGATGATGACGGGGGTCTGGATGATTACATGGGGAGATGAGATATTTCCCACCCTAGGCTTATAGTCGAGTCAATAACACACACACACACACATATATATATATATATATATATATATATATATATTTAATTTTTTTTGGGGGGGGGGGAAATTAGGGGCCTCGGCTTATATTCGGGTCGGCTTATACTCGAGTATATACGGTAGTTAGAAAACCAGAATCATTATAACCTCCCTCTGCATTACCCTGTTTATTATTTTCCAAGCAAGCACTTTGTTCTAATTCGTCCACTCTCTGGCGTGCTCCTTGTATAAGGGGTTTGGGATACACTTTTTGTTTAAAACGATCCTCCAGGTTATCTAGTTGTTGATGGCATTTTTGTGTGGAAGAACAATTCCTCCGGATTCTTTTCATTTGACCGAATGGAATGTTCTTCTTCCATTGTTTCCGATGGCAACTGTTAAAGTCGAGGTAGTTCCTTAAAATAGGTGTCAGTATGCAGACAGCCATCCGGAATATAGATATTTAAATTCAGGAACTCAAATGTTTTGGGGGACTGATGCAGCTCTGCCTTTGGCAATCTCTGGCTCTGCCATAGCGCTTTTTTTGAAGGGGCGTGTCGGCTGCCGCTTCGTCTGGTGGTCAACACGCGCTATCTGGCCAGCGAGCCAGGGCCCGGTACAGGAGATCACGGGGCCCCCCAGCGGTCAGACCCCTCCCCCGCAATCTGAAACTTATCCCCTACCCTTGGGATAGGGGATGTTTTTCAGCACCTGACTACTCCTTTAATTGCCTCCAAAATGACGTTCCTCTGATGTATTTTTTTTCGGTCTTTATGTACCTTAGGTAGAAAATAAAAATAAGGTACATTTAGGTTGGGGTTAAATATATATCATGTTTTTCCCTCTTAACTCCTTGGGGACGGAGCCCATTATAACCCTAAGGACCTGGGCATTTTTTGCAATTCTGATCACTATCACTTTAAGTATTAATAACTCTGGGATGTTTTTACTTTTCATTCTGATTCCGAGAATGTTTTTTCGTCACATATTCTACTTTATGTTAGTGGTAAATTTTTGTCGATACTTGCATCATTTCTTGGTGAAAAATTAAAAAATTTGATGAAAGAATTGAAAATTTTGCATTTTTCTAACTTTGAAGCTCTCTGCTTGTAAGGAAATCAGACATTCCAAATAAATGATATATTGATTTACAAATACAATATGTCTACTATATATTTGCATCATAAAGTTGAGATGTTTTTACTTTTGGAAAACATCAGAGGGATTAAAAGTTCAGAAGCAATTTTCCAATTTTTCACAAAATTTTCAAAATCTGAATTTTTCAGGGGCCAGTTCAGTTTTGAAGTGGATTTGAAGGGCCTTCATATTAGAAATACCCCATAAATTACCCCATTATAAAAACTGCACCCCTCAAAGTATTCAAAATGACATTCAGTAAGTTTGTTAACCCTTTAGGTGTTTCTCAGGAATAGCAGCAAAGTGAAGGAGAAAATTCAAAATCTTCATTTTTTACACTCGCATGTTCTTGTAGACCCAGTTTTTGACATTTTACAAGGGGTAATAGGAGAAAAAGCCCCCCAAAATTTATAACCCAATTTCTCTCGAGTATGGACATATCTCATATGTGGATGTCAAGTGTTCGGCGGGCGCAGTAGAGGGCTCAGAAGGGAAGCAGCGACAATGGGATTTTGGAGAGTGAATTTTGCTGAAATGGTTTTTGGGGGCATGTCACATTTAGGAAGCCCCTATGGTGCCAGAACAGCAAAAACAAAACACATGGCATACTATTTTGGAAACTACACCCCTCAAGGCACGTAACAAGGGGTCCGGTGAGCCTTAACACCCCACAGGTGTTTGACGACTTTTCATTAAATTCGGATGTGTAAATGAAAAAAAAATTTTTTCACTAAAGTGCATTTTTTTCCCAAATTTACCATTTCTACAAAGGG
Source organism: Hyla sarda (assembly GCF_029499605.1). NCBI lineage: Eukaryota > Metazoa > Chordata > Amphibia > Anura > Hylidae > Hyla > Hyla sarda. Next base: position 47,415 of record NW_026608388.1, read on the forward strand.
TAATGGGAGAAAAATCCCCCCCAAAATTTGTAACGCAATTTCTCCCGAGTACGGAGATACCCCATATGTGGCCCTAAACTGTTGCCTTGAAATACGACAGGGCTCTGAAGTGAGAGAGCGCCATGCGCATTTGAGGCCTGAATAAGGAATTTGCAGTAGGGGTGGACCCGGTTACAAGGATGGGGCTTGTCTCCACCAAAACCCTACAGCAGTGTTTACCAAACAGGGTGCCTCCAGCTGTTGCAAGACTCCAAGCCTGTCAGGACAGTCTATGTCCAGCAACACTGAGAGTTGTGGTTTTGCAACAGCTGGAGGTGCTGTTTAGGAAACACTGCCGTATGAGAAGTTTTCCATTTTTATTGGGGGGGGGGGGTGACGTGTAAGGGGGTGTATGTGTAGTGTTTTACTTTTTATTATTTGTTAGTGTAGTGTTTTTAGGGTACATTCATTTCCTTGAAGGAAACCCACTGTAAACCCGCCCGTGTAAATGTACCCTGTACATTTACATGGGGGGGGGGGGGGGGGGCGCCAAACCTTCAGCTGTGGCAAAATGACAACTCCCAGAGTGCACTGACAGACCGTACATGCTGGGAGTTGTAGTTTTACAACAGCTGTAGGCACACTGGTGGGGAACCACTGAGTTGGAAAACAGACTCTAGCTCAGTGATTCCAACCCATGTGCCTCCAGCTGTTGTAAGACTACAACTCCCAGCATGTACGATCTGTCAGTGCACTCTGGGAGTTGTAGTTTTTCAACAGCTGGAGGCACACGGGTTGGAATCACTGAGTTGGGAAACAGACTCTAGCTCAGTGTTTCCCAACCAGTGTGCCTACAGCTGTTGCAAAACTACAATTCCCAGCACGGCCAGACAGTCAGGGATGCTGGGCGTGTAGTTCTGCAATATCTGGCCCTTCAGATGTTGCAGAACTACAACTCCCAGCATGCCTGGACCGTCTGGGCATGCTAGGAGTTGTAGTTATGCATCAACTGGGGAAGAACAGTGGCCTCCAAACTGTAGCCCTCCAGATGTTGCAAAACTACAACTCCAAGCATGCCCAGACTGTCCAGGCATGCTGGGAGTTGTAGTTCTGCAACATCACAAGGGACAGATATTGCAAAACTACACGCCCAGCATCCCTGACTGTCTGGGCATGCTGGGAGTTGTAGTTTTGCAACATCTGGAAGGCTACAGTTTGGAGACCACCATATAGTGGTCTCCAATTTGTGCAACTTCAGATGTTGCAAAACTACAACTCCCAGCATGCCCAGACAGTCAGTGCATGCTGAAAGTTGTAGTTTTGCAACGTCTGGAGGACCATAGTTTAGAGACCACTACACAATGGTCTCCAAACTGTGACCCTCCAGATGTTGCAAAACTACAACTCCCAGCATGCCCAGACAGCTTTGGCTGTGTGGGCATGCTGGGAGTTGTAGTTTTGCAGCTTTTAGAAGGCCACAGTGAAGATCATTTATCGCGATCTTCACTGCAGCCTTCTCAGCCACACTTTCCGGCCGCCGCTCTTCCTGCTGCAGCCGCTGCTCCGTGGATGCCGCCGATGCCGCCTCCGAAGGTCCAGGTAAGCCGGGCCATGCTCCCACCTCTCCGCCCATGTTCCCCCCGCTCTGTACCGACTTCCGATCGGTGGCCAGAGCGGGGGAAATGAACTCTAACCCCCCACCCCCCTCCTGCCATTGGTGGTCAGCCTGACCAACCAATGGCAGGGGATAGGAGGGGGTGGCAACACTGCCACCTCGCTCCTATCCTTTAGGCTGGTCGGAGCTGTCTCTGACAGCTCCGATCAGTCTTATTTTCCGGGAGATCGGGTCACCAGTGACCCGATTTGCCCGGATCGCGGCAAATCACAGGTCTGTATTGACCTGCGATTTGCTGCGATCGCCGATATGGGGGGGTCTCAGGACCATCCTAGGCATAGCCACGGGATGCCTGCTGATAGATATCAGCAGTCATCCCGGTCTGATCACTGCCGCTCGCCGTCCTTAAGTGACGGGACGCGAGGGCGTATGCATACGCCCTTCGTCCCCCAACGAGTTAAAGGGGTACTATTAACATTTGACCGCTAAGCGGTCACTAAGACCCTATATTTCCCACCCAATATAAAACTTAACGTTTATTGAGCCAAGATTAAAATAACCTCACACATATTGATCCATAATCCATTGATTGGCATGACACTGCATGCTATCTTAATTGAATTGAAAAGATAGATTGTGGCTGCAGTCCACAATCTATAGTGTGAGACAATTAAAAATCTAACACATTGCCCGCCCGCCCGACGTTTTGCCACAGGCTGTGGCTTTATCAAGGGCTAAGAGGCTAAGGGCGTGTCGGCTGCCGCTTCGTCTGGTGGTCAACATGCGCTATCTGGCCAGCGAGCCAGGGCCCCGTACAGGAGATTGCGGGGGCCCCCAGCGGTCGGACCCCCCGCAATCTGAATCTTATCCCCTATCCTTGGGTTTTTCAGCACTGGACTACTCCTTTAATGGCCTCCAAAATGAAGTTCCTCTGATGTATGGGCATCAAGGGATCTTCCACTAAAAAAGATGACACAGCTTCCACTCCTCTGTCATGTGGTATATTACTATATAATGAAGAAACATCTAGTGTTGCCCACATATAGTCCTCTTCCCGTATGATATCTCTCAATAGGGTTAATAAATGCCCTTTATCTCTGAGGTTTGCTGGTAAAGACACCGCACATTTCTGTAACTGATGGTCTATATATTCAGATAAACATCAGGCAACTATCGGACAACAAGGGGATTTTTTTTCGGTCTTTATGTACCTTAGGTAGAAAATAAAAATAAGGTACATTTGGGTTGGGGTTAAATATATATCATGTTTTTCCCTCTTAAAGGGGTACTACGCACCAAGACATCTTATCCCCTCTCCAAAGGACCCCCGTGATGTCGGTTGCAGCACCCTGCTGTCAGTAAACTTGCTCTGTGCGTAATGACGGGTGATACAGGGGCCAGAACATTGGCATAGCCATTGACTGTCCTGGCATGCTGGGAGTTTTGCAACAGCTGGAGACACCCAATTTGGGAAGTACTGCCGTAGGGTAATTTGTTGGTGGATGCAAATCCCTAATTTAGGCCTCAAATGCCCATGGTGCTCTTTCACTTTGGAGCCCTCTCATATTTCAAGGGAACAGTTATGGGTTACAATTTTTTTTCTCTTCTTTTACCCCTTAGGGAAAGGTAAATTTGGGGTCTACACCAGCATGTTAGTGTAAACAAATTACATTTTTTACACTAACATGCTGGTGTTGCCCCATACTTTTAATTTTCACAAGAGGTAAAAGGAAAAAAAATTGTATATTTTGACGCAAAGTGCTCTGCAGGCGCATAACATGGCTCAGAAGGGAGAGTGCACCATATACATTTGAGGCCGAAAGTCACAGCAGTTCTGACATAAACATAAAAAAAACACCCACATGTGACCCTATTTTGAAAACTACATCCCTCACGTACATTAACAAGGGGTATAGTGAGCCTTAACATCCCACAAGTGTTTGACAAATTGGAGGTGAAAATAAAAAAAATTAAACATTTTTTTACTAAAATGCAGATGTTACCCCAATTTTATCATTTTCCCAAGGGGTAATAGGAGAAAAAGCCCTGCAAAATTTGTAACCCCAATTCTTCTGAGTCAGAAAATACCCCACATGTGGATGTAAAGTGCTCTGCGGGTGAACTACAGGGCTCAGAAGAGAAGGAGCACCATTGGGTTTTTGGAGAGAGAATCTGGCTGAAATTGAAGGCCATGTGAGTTTAGGCCTCCATGGTGCCGGAACAGTGACCCCCCCCCCCAACATCTGACCCCATTTTGGAAACTACACCCCTAATAAGAGGTGCAGTGAGCATTTAAACCTCACATGTGTCTGATAGATTTTTTGAGCAGTGGTCTGTGAAAATGAAAAATGAAAATTTTTTATTTGTACAGCCCACTGTTCCAAAGATCTGTCAAGTGCCAGTGGGGTTTAACCCCTTAAGGAACCAGCCCATTTTCACCTTAAGGACGCAGCCATTTTTTGCACATCTGACCACTGTAACTTTAAGGCTAGGTTCACACTACGGAATCTCTGGGCAGAATTTCTGCTGGAGATTTAGCCGGCAGCACTAAGACCGCACAGACTGCATTGCTGTCCCCATAGATGGCAATGCATTTCTGGGTGGATCTTTAGGGAGATCTGCTCAGAAATGCATTGGCATCTATGGGGACGACAATGCAGTCTGCGGGGTCCTAGTGCTGCACGTAACAAGGGGTCCAGTTAGCCTTAACACTAGAGATGAGCGAATCGAAGTTGACAAACCCGAATTCGTTACGAATTTTATGAAAAATTCGATTCGAACGAATACGAATATCGCCGCGATTCTATCGCACAAATCGCTTCATTAAACTCCATTTTACAGCATTCCAGGCTATTGGAGACCTAAGATGGCGGATCCACATGTGAGTACATGGGGCAGGGGATTATGGGAGGGCGGGAAACAGCGGCGGGAATGAAGGTAGGCGGTCTGACCCTGAACCACATGTGAGATGCAGCCTATCAGTGTTCACTGACCCCTGTGATGTCACAGCCCCTATATAATCGGCGGCCATCTTGCCTCTCTTCATTTCATCTATGCACTCAGATAGAGAGGACGGGACTGTGTGTGTGTGAATAGCTCATACCACAGCGTTACACTGCAACTGCTAGTCACATCAGCATTAGGGAAAGACAGGAGTGCAGAGTGCTGTGCTGTTACACTGAGAAGGATCATTGATTGCTAAACCTCCTATTCACGTTATAGAGCATTGCAGCAGAGAGGGGCAGATAGCTGTCAGCTGCCTCATACAGATCTCCAAGCTGCCTCAACTTTATCCACCATCTTATCTCCTCATTTTTCAGCTCTATTGATTTTTTTATTCTCCACAAATCTTCTGCTGCTCAGAATTGTGTGACAGAGTGCAATTTAGGGTTTAATCCCTGGATAATTTTTTTTGTGGTGCTGCACTGTTGGGTCCTGCTGCTGTTCAGAAATAAGTCATATTAGTGTGGACTTTAGTGCCTTTTTACCATTTTTCACCTGTTACTCTGTCTCTGTGCTAAATTCAGTGTTATACCACACGTTATACACCTGCCGGTGTATTAAAGAAATTTTTTTTCCCTGAGTGCAAATACGCTTTTTCAGTGGCCTTATCATTGCAAAGGGCCGAAATACAAGCAAATAGCGTACCATATACCACATTTTTTTCTGTCTCTGTGCTAAATTAAGTGTTATACCCCACGTTATATACCTGCCGGTGTATTAAAGAAAAAAACGTTTTTCCTGAGTACAAATACGCTTTTTCAGTGGCCTTATCATTGCAAAGGGCCTAAATACAAGCAATACCACCTTTTTTTCTGTCTCTGTGCTAAATTAAGTGTTATACCCCACGTTATATACCTGCCGGTGTATTAAAGAAAAAAAAAGTTTTTCCTGCGTACAAATACACTTAACAGTGCGCTCATCATTGCAAAGGGCATACATACAACCAAGTAGGGTACTATTTAGTACCTGTATTTCTGTCTCGGTGCTAAATTCAGTGCTATTCCACACATTAGTATACACTGGCTGGTGTATACAACAAAAAAAGAGTTTTTTTCTGCGTATAAATACGCTTAACAGTGCACTCATCATTGCAAAGGGCATACATACAACCAAGGTGTGTACTATTTAGTAACTGTTATTCTGTCTAGGGCCTATATACTTTGAAAGGACAGCCGTAAGTAATTGCCTGCTGCTGTTCTATACCCTCATAAACGCACTAAGTATGTCAGGCAGGGAAGTGCCAGGACGTGCACAGAGAAGGGGCAGAGGCCTACATACGTCAGGCAGAGTTGGCAGCAGACTTGGGGCGAGTGGCAGCAGGAGTCGCAGCAATAGGCCTGAGCTCCCATTAACACCCAGCGGTCGTGTCGTCGACCCATCTCTCCTCGTCATTTGGTTTGCACACTCATCCCCATCATCACAAGCGACATCTGACAACCCCAGTCAAGATTCGGTGGGTTCCTCAGACACAACCCTCAGTTGGCATGGCCGGGAGCAGTCCCTGTAATCCCATTGCCTTTGTCCTATGCTGTTCCCTCTCCCAAAGAAGTATCTCATGCTTTGGGTTCAGCTCCACTATTTAGCGAGGACGATGTAATAGAGGACAGTCAGCATCTAATGGGCAGCCAAGAATGTGAGGAGACATGCGTCCCTTGCTCCGCAAGGCGGGCAAGTACTGATGAGGAGAGTGACGTGGGAGGCGGTGTTTCAATTGTTCAGGGTCCTGAGGCAGACACTGTTGTGGAACACGAGGAGGACATCAGTGACGTGCACACATCTTTTGATGATGATGATGAAGCCGATCGCAATTGGGAGCCGGGTGCAGAAGCCGGGGCTTCATCATCATCAGGAGAAGAGATTTGCTCTTTGTCTATGAGGCAGCAAGGCGGTAGAACGGTTGGCAATCAGCGTGGTGGTGGCAGTAGTGAAAATTCAGGAGCCAAACGTGCCAGGGGGAGACCACCTGCTTCGCGGCAAGCTACCATTCAGGGAGGTAGTGGAACAGGGGTTCCTGGAGACGGCGCCAATAGCAGTGAAATAGTGCAAACTGCGGGTGGGAAAATCAGCTACTCTGCGGTGTGGTTGTTCTTCATAAAGAATCCGGAGGACCATAGCGTAGTCACATGCAAAATCTGTGGGCAGAAAGTGAAGTGTGGCCAGGGTCCCAATCTCGGCACCACGGCCCTGCATCAACACATGATTCGCCACCATAAAGCGGCCTGGGATAACCGTGGCTCCGAGGTACTGGTCCAGCCTGCCGCATCACCTAGTGGCCATCCGCTCCCTCCGTCATCCAGCCAAGGCTCCACCACCTCAGCCGAAGGGAGCATTGTGTCAAACCCTCCTTCTTGTGCTCCTGCTTCCTCCGCTCATAGTCAGCCATTCCTCCAACAATCGATCGTCGAAGCCATGTCCAAGAGACAACAGTGTGCGCCCACTCATCCAACGGCGCAGAAGTTGAATGTGCTCCTGAAGTTGCTGGTGTTGCAGTCCCTCCCTTTCCAATTGGTGGACTCTGCAGCTTTCAGGGAATTGATGGCTTGTGCCGAGCCGAGGTGGAGAGTCCCAAGCCGTAATTTCTTTGCGAAGAAGGCAGTACCAGCCCTGCATAAGTTTGTACGAGAAGGTGGGCCAGTTCTTGAGCCTTTCGGTGTGTTCAAAAGTGCACGGCAGCGCCGACGTGTGGAGCTGTAACTATGGGCAGGGACAATACATGTCTTTTACGGCCCACTGGGTAAATGTTGTTCCTGCACAGCCACAACAGGAACTTGGACAGGTCACACCGCTTCCTCCTCCACTCTCTGGCTCCCAGGCAGTTGGTCCTTTTACAGTGTGCACCTCCTCCACCTCCTCCCCGTGTCCTCGGCCTCCACTGCACGTCCAAATCTCGGTGGCCCTTCATCATACCACGTGTGTAGGGCACAGCGGTGTCAAGCCGTCCTTCACATGGTTTGCCTTGGTGAATGGAGTCACACAGGGGAGGAACTGCTAAAGTTCATTAGGGAAGAAATCCGAGTATGGCTTACTCCACGAAATCTGGAAATGGGAACCATGGTGACCGACAATGGGAAGAACATTGTGGCCGCGCTGCGACAAGGAAGTGTGAACCATTCGCCCTGCATGGCACACGTGTTGAATTTGGTTGTCAAGAAGTTCATCGAGTCTTCACCCCATTTGCAAGACGTCCTGACAATGGCAAGGAAACTGTGCATGCACTTCAGCCACTCGTACACCGCCAAGCACACTTTGCTTCAGCTGCAGCGTCAGAACGGTATCCCACAACATAGTCTCATTTGTGACGTTGCCACACTTTGGAATTCCACCCTCCATATGTTGGACAGACTATACGAGCAAAGAAAAGCCATCACAGATTTTTTGATGATACAAGCAGATAGGAGTACTCCCCTGTGTAACTTCAATGTGAACGAGTGGCAGCTCATACGTGACACCTGCCGTTTGCTGAGGCCTTTTGAGGAAGCCACATTTTTGTTAGTTGCTCGAATTACGCCATGAATGACGTAATTCCACTCCTACATTTACTCCAAAAAATTATTGAAAACATGGCTGGTCACGGCAATGGAGACGTTGCACCTACATCAGAAGGCTACATGAGTCCTGTGGGGGATGAACTGGAGGAGGATGATGAGGGGCAGAGCGGAGCACAGTTTACGGTGGATGAGATGGCCAGTGTTTCTGGTCATTGGACAGGAGAGGAGGAGCAGGAGCAGCCAGAGGAGCTGGAGGGTTATTACGAGGGAGGCGAGACAGAGGACCCAGACACACCGTGGCAGTATGCAGTGGAGATGGAGGCAGGTAGTCACAGCGAGTCACTGTCACAAATGGCACGATGCATGCTGAGTTGCTTGCGTAGTGACCCCCGAATTGTCACAATTCGTCAGCGCGATGAGGTCCACATGGTCCATCCACTCGCAGGTCTGACTCGGGGGGCCCTCTGCGCTCACCTTCCACTGGCATGGTTGCTGGGGAGGGGAGGGGTGGCAGGAGCAGTACCGGCTCAATCAGCAGCAGCCTGAGTCTACAGTCGCTGATGAGTAGCTTCCTTCAGCCGCATAGTGAAGCTACTCATCAGCAGCAGGTGGACATGGAGCAGGACCTAAACCAGCAGGTGGTGGCTTACTTCGACATGACCCTGCCAACAACCGTTGAAGATCCGCTGGACTCATTCTGTGTCTTTCAGGAACTACTTGCCTCCCTGGTGCCTCTGGCCTTGGGCCTTACGCAAATGTTCGCATATGCGCAAATTCGTACGCCAGTCTCACACAGTAGTATTAGAGCCTTCTTTACACCACACAAGCTGGAAGCAGAGAGGGATGATCACTGTGATGTGTACTGTGAATAAAAAAATAAATAAAAAAAAGAATATTCGTAATTGCGAATATATAGTGCTATATTTGCGAATATTCACAAATTCACGAATATGCAATATTCGCGAATAAAATTCGCATTTCAAAAATTTGCGAGCAACACTAGATCCGAGGACCTCACTAACCAACTCACTACAATCGCTTATAGTGACGGGCGGTGTGTACAAAGGGCAAGGACTTAATAAACACCAGCTTATGACCCTCACTTACTGGTAATTCCTCGTTTTAAGATTAAATAATTGCAATCACAGATCCCTATCACGAACTGGTTTCAGCGTGCAACACGCACCTGTCCTTAAAAGATAGAGACACGCTAATCCGTTCAGTGGAGCGCTAGTGCGGCCCAGGACATCTGAGGCCATAACACACCGGTTATTGCTCCATCTCGCAATTGATCGGGCAAGGTAAGGGGTTATTAAAGCCTCTTGGGTACTGCTGAGACCTACTCCTGACTGCTCCTGGTGCAATGTATGGGGTAATTAAACACTCTTGGGTAGTGTTATTGTTAAATTTACTGGTAATTTTATCAGTAATAAAATTGCATTTTGCAGAATGCTAACCGTTACACAACGGAACGCTTGTTGCGTGTGATTTTTTAATGAAAAAAAAAATAGATGTAGAGGGATTAACTCTGCTTAATCATTTTTGGCGAATAGAATCCTTTAGCCATCTGATTTTTTGGAGACAGATGCACTTACACACATGTAATAATTTTTTTAACCAAATTTCAAACATTGTGTGCAGTGGCGTTGCTAGGGTTGGTGTCACCCGGTGCGGTAGAAAATGGTGTCACCCCCATACCTCCCCCCTCCCCCCTCCCCCCAGTAAGTTTTTAGCCTGTTGTGACAGACACCACTGTTGTAGCGCATTGTGAGAAATTCCAGTATAATAATCAGATATACCAGTTGCCACAGAATGGGAAAGTGTTAAAGAAGTTTTCACCATTTAAATATACAGCTCCCAGAATTACTTAAAGGGGTACTCCACTGGAAAACATTTACTTTTATATCAACTGGTGCCAGAAAGTTAAACAGATTTTTAAATTACTTCTATTTAAAATCTTAATACTTCCAGTACTTATAAGCTGGTGTATGCTCCACAGGAAGTTGTGTAGTTCTTTCCAATCTGACCACAGTGCTATTTGCTGACACCTCTGTCCATGTCAGGAACTGTCCAGAGCAAGATAGGTTTGCTATGGGGATTTGCTCCTACTGTTACGCCGAGCGCTCCGGGTCCCCGCTCCTCCCCGGAGCGCTCGCCACATTCTCGCTACTGCAGCGCCCCGGTCAGATCCACTGACCGGGTGCGCTGCGATACCGCCTCCAGCCGGCATGCGATTCGCGATGCGGGTGGCGCCCGCTCGCGATGCGCACCCCGGCTCCCGTACCTGACTCGCTCTCCGTCGGTCCTGTCCCGGCGCGCGTGACCCCGCTCCCTAGGGCGCGCGCGCGCCGGGTCTCTGCGATTTAAAGGGCCACTGCGCCACTGATTGGCGCAGTTGTTCTAATTAGTGTGTTCACCTGTGCACTCCCTATGTATACCTCACTTCCCCTGCACTCCCTCGCCGGATCTTGTTGCCATCGTGCCAGTGAAAGCGTTTCCCAGTGTGTTCCTAGCCTGTGTTCCAGACCTCCTGCCGTTGCCCCTGACTACGATCCTTGCTGCCTGCCCCGACCTTCTGCTACGTCCGACCTTGCTCTTGTCTACTCCCTTGTACCGCGCCTATCTTCAGCAGTCAGAGAGGTTGAGCCGTTGCTAGTGGATACGACCTGGTTGCTACCGCCGCTGCAAGACCATCCCGCTTTGCGGCGGGCTCTGGTGAAAACCAGTAGCAGCTTAGAACCGGTCCACTAGCACAGTCCACGCCAATCCCTCTCTGGCACAGAGGATCCACCTCCTGCCAGCCGAATCATGACAGTAGATCCGGCCATGGATCCCGCTGAAGTTCCACTGCCAGTTGTCGCCGACCTCACCACTGTGGTCGCCCAGCAGTCGCAACAGATAGCGCAACAAGGCCACCAGCTGTCTCAACTGACCGTGATGCTACAGCAGCTACTACCACAGCTTCAGCAATCATCTCCTCCGCCAGCTCCTGCACCTCCTCCGCAGCGAGTGGCCGCTTCCGGCCTACGACTTTCCTTGCCGGATAAATTTGATGGGGACTCTAACTTTTGCCGTGGCTTTCTTTCACAATGTTCCTTGCACTTGGAGATGATGTCGGACCAGTTTCCTACTGAAAGGTCTAAGGTGGCTTTCGTAGTCAGCCTTCTGTCTGGGAAAGCTCTGTCATGGGCCACACCGCTCTGGGACCGCAATGACCCCGTCACTGCCTCTGTACACTCCTTCTTCTCGGAAATTCGAAGTGTCTTTGAGGAACCTGCCCGAGCCTCTTCTGCTGAGACTGCCCTGCTGAACCTGGTCCAGGGTAATTCTTCCGTTGGCGAGTACGCCATCCAATTCCGTACTCTTGCTTTCGAATTATCCTGGAATAATGAGGCCCTCTGCGCGACCTTTAAAAAAGGCCTATCCAGCAACATTAAAGATGTTCTGGCCGCACGAGAAATTCCTGCTAACCTGCATGAACTCATTCATCTTGCCACTCGCATTGACATGCGTTTTTCCGAAAGGCGTCAGGAGCTCCGCCAGGATATGGACTTTGTTCGCACGAGGCGTTTTTTCTCCCCGGCTCCTCTCTCCTCTGGTCCTCTGCAATCCGTTCCTGTGCCTCCCGCCGTGGAGGCTATGCAAGTTGACCGGTCTCGCTTGACACCTCAAGAGAGGACACGACGACGCATGGAGAACCTTTGCCTGTACTGTGCCGGTACCGAACACTTCCTGAAGGATTGTCCTATCCGTCCTCCCCGCCTGGAAAGACGTACGCTGACTCCGCACAAGGGTGAGACAGTTCTTGATGTCAACTCTGCTTCTCCACGCCTTACTGTGCCTGTGCGGATATCTGCCTCTACCTTCTTCTTCTCTACTAAGGCCTTCTTGGATTCCGGATCTGCAGGAAATTTTATTTTGGCCTCTCTCATCAACAGGTTCAACATCCCAGTGACCAGTCTCGCCAGACCCCTCTACATCAATTGTGTTAACAATGAAAGATTGGACTGTGCCGTGCGTTACCGCACGGAACCCCTCCTAATGTGCATCGGACCTCATCACGAAAAAATTGAGTTTTTGGTCCTCTCCAATTGCACTTCCGAAATTCTCCTTGGACTACCGTGGCTTCAACGCCATTCCCCAACCCTTGATTGGTCCACAGGAGAGATCAAGAGCTGGGGTACTTCTTGTTTCAAGGACTGTCTTAAACCGGTTCCCAGTACTCCTGCCGTGACCCTGTGGTTCCCCCTGTAACCGGTCTCCCTAAGGCTTATATGGACTATGCTGACGTATTTTGCAAAAAGCAAGCTGAGACTTTACCTCCTCACAGGCCTTTTGACTGTCCTATTGACCTCCTCCCGGGCACTACTCCACCCCGGGGCAGAATTTATCCTCTGTCCGCCCCAGAGACTCTTGCTATGTCTGAATACATCCAGGAAAATTTAAAAAAGGGGTTTATCCGCAAATCCTCCTCTCCTGCCGGAGCTGGATTTTTCTTTGTGTCCAAAAAAGATGGCTCCCTACGTCCTTGCATTGATTACCGCGGACTTAATAAAATCACGGTAAAGAACCGCTACCCCCTTCCTCTTATCTCTGAACTCTTTGATCGCCTTCAAGGTGCCCACATCTTTACCAAACTGGACTTAAGAGGTGCATATAATCTCATCCGCATCAGGGAGGGGGACGAATGGAAAACTGCATTTAACACCAGAGATGGACACTTTGAGTATCTGGTCATGCCCTTTGGCCTGTGCAACGCCCCTGCCGTCTTCCAAGACTTTGTTAATGAAATTTTTCGTGATCTCTTATATTCCTGTGTTGTTGTGTATCTGGACGATATTCTGATTTTTTCTGCCAACTTAGAAGAACATCGCCAGCATGTCCGCATGGTTCTTCAGAGACTTCGAGACAATCAACTTTATGCCAAAATGGAGAAATGTCTGTTTGAATGTCAATCTCTTCCTTTCCTAGGATACTTGGTCTCTGGCCAGGGACTACAAATGGACCCAGATAAACTCTCTGCCGTCTTAGATTGGCCACTCCCCTCCGGACTCCGTGCTATCCAACGTTTTTTGGGGTTCGCCAATTATTACAGACAATTCATTCCACATTTTTCCACTATTGTGGCTCCTATCGTGGCTTTAACCAAGAAGAATGCCAATCCTAAGTCCTGGTCTCCCCAAGCGGAAGACGCATTTAAACGGCTCAAGTCTGCCTTTTCTTTTGCTCCCGTGCTCTCCAGACCTGACCCATCTAAACCCTTCCTATTGGAGGTTGATGCCTCCTCAGTGGGAGCTGGAGCGGTCCTTCTACAAAAAAATTCTTCCGGGCATGCTGTTACTTGTGTTTTTTTTTCTAGGACCTTCTCTCCGGCGGAGAGGAACTACTCCATCGGGGATCGAGAACTACTGGCCATTAAATTGGCACTTGAGGAATGGAGGCATCTGCTGGAGGGATCAAAATTTCCAGTTATCATTTACACCGACCACAAGAATCTCTCCTATCTCCAGTCTGCCCAACGGCTGAATCCTCGCCAGGCCAGGTGGTCTTTGTTCTTTGCCCGTTTTAACTTTGAAATTCATTTTCGCCCTGCCGACAAGAACATTAGGGCCGATGCTCTCTCTCGTTCCTCGGATGCTTCGGAAGTAGAGGTCTCTCCGCAACACATCATTCCTCCTGACTGTCTGATCTCCACTTCTCCAGCCTCCATCAAGCAAACTCCTCCAGGGAAGACCTTCGTTTCTCCACGCCAATGTCTCGGGATTCTCAAATGGGGTCACTCCTCCCACCTCGCTGGCCATGCGGGCATCAAAAAGTCTTTGCAACTCATCTCTCGCTTCTATTGGTGGCCGACTCTGGAGACGGATGTTGTTGATTTTGTGCGGGCCTGTACTGTCTGTGCCCGGGATAAGACTCCTCGCCAGAGGCCTGCTGGTCTCCTTCATCCTCTGCCTGTCCCCGAACAGCCTTGGTCTCTGATTGGTATGGACTTTATTACAGACTTACCCCCATCCCGTGGCAACACTGTTGTTTGGGTGGTCGTTGATCGATTTTCCAAGATGGCACATTTTATTCCTCTTCCTGGTCTTCCTTCAGCGCCTCAGTTGGCAAAACAATTTTTTGTACACATTTTTCGTCTTCACGGTTTGCCCACGCAGATCGTCTCGGATAGAGGCGTCCAATTCGTGTCAAAATTCTGGAGGGCTCTCTGTAAACAACTCAAGATTAAATTAAACTTCTCTTCTGCTTATCATCCTCAATCCAATGGGCAAGTAGAAAGAATTAACCAGGTCCTGGGTGACTATTTACGGCATTTTGTTTCCTCCCGCCAGGATGACTGGGCAGATCTTCTACCTTGGGCCGAATTCTCGTACAACTTTAGAGTCTCTGAATCTTCTGCTAAATCCCCATTTTTCGTGGTGTACGGCCGTCACCCTCTTCCCCCCCTCCCTATTCCCTTGCCCTCTGGTTTGCCCGCTGTAGATGAAGTGACTCGTGATCTTTCCACCATATGGAAAGAGACCCAAAATTCTCTTTTACAGGCTTCATCTCGCATGAAAAACTTTGCCGATAGGAAAAGAAGAGCTCCCCCCATCTTTGCTCCCGGAGACAAGGTATGGCTCTCCGCTAAATATGTCCGCTTTCGTGTCCCCAGTTACAAACTGGGACCACGCTATCTTGGTCCTTTCAAAGTCTTGTGCCAGATTAATCCTGTCTCTTACAAACTCCTTCTTCCTCCTTCTCTTCGTATTCCTAATGCCTTTCATGTCTCTCTTCTTAAACCACTCATCATCAACCGTTTCTCTCCCAAACTTGTTTCTCCCACTCCTGTTTCCGGTTCCTCTGACATCTTCTCCGTAAAGGAGATACTGGCCTCCAAGACGGTCAGAGGAAAAAAATTTTTTTTGGTCGATTGGGAGGGCTGTGGTCCTGAAGAGAGATCCTGGGAACCTGAGGACAACATCCTAGACAAAAGTCTGGTCCTCAGGTTCTCAGGCTCCAAGAAGAGGGGGAGACCCAAGGGGGGGGGTACTGTTACGCCGAGCGCTCCGGGTCCCCGCTCCTCCCCGGAGCGCTCGCCACATTCTCGCTACTGCAGCGCTCCGGTCAGATCCACTGACCGGGTGCGCTGCAATACCGCCTCCAGCCGGGATGCGATTCGCGATGCGGGTGGCGCCCGCTCGCGATGCGCACCCCGGCTCCCGTACCTGACTCGCTCTCCGTCGGTCCTGTCCCGGCGCGCGTGACCCCGCTCCCTAGGGCGCGCGCGCGCCGGGTCTCTGCGATTTAAAGGGCCACTGCGCCACTGATTGGCGCAGTTGTTCTAATTAGTGTGTTCACCTGTGCACTCCCTATGTATACCTCACTTCCCCTGCACTCCCTCGCCGGATCTTGTTGCCATCGTGCCAGTGAAAGCGTTTCCCAGTGTGTTCCTAGCCTGTGTTCCAGACCTCCTGCCGTTGCCCCTGACTACGATCCTTGCTGCCTGCCCCGACCTTCTGCTACGTCCGACCTTGCTCTTGTCTACTCCCTTGTACCGCGCCTATCTTCAGCAGTCAGAGAGGTTGAGCCGTTGCTAGTGGATACGACCTGGTTGCTACCGCCGCTGCAAGACCATCCCGCTTTGCGGCGGGCTCTGGTGAAAACCAGTAGCAGCTTAGAACCGGTCCACTAGCACGGTCCACGCCAATCCCTCTCTGGCACAGAGGATACTATTTTATTATATTATTATAATTATTTTATAGGCATACTATTTTGGAAACTACACCCCTCAAGGAACGTAAGAAGGGGTACAATTAGCCTTAACACCCCACAGGTGCTTGACAAATTTCCTCTAAAGTTGGAAGTGAAAATGAAAAATTAGATTCACTAAAATGCTGGTTTTACCCCAAATTTTTCATTTTCACAAGGGGTAATTGGAGAAAAAGCCTCCCAAAATTTGTAAACCAATTTCTTCTGAGTATGGAAATACCCCATATGTGGATGTAAAGTGCTCTGCGGGTGAACTACAATGCTCGGAAGAGAAGAAGCGCCATTGAGCTTTTGGTGAGAGAATTTGGTTGGAATTAAGTGGGAGGCCATGTGCGTTTACAAAGCCCCCCCCCCCCCCCCCCCCGTGGTGCCAGAACAGTGGACCCCCCCCCCACATGTGACCCCATTTTGGAAACTACACCCCTCACAGAATTTAATAAGGGGTGCAGTGAACATTTACACCGCACTGGCCTTTTACAGATCTTTGGAGCAGTGGGCTGTGCAAATGAAAAATAAAAATTTTCATTTTCACGGACCACTGTTCCAAAAATCTGTCAGACACCTGTGGGGTGTAAATGCTCACGGCACCCCTTATTACAATACGTGACGGGTGTAGTTTCCAAAATGGGGTTACGTGGGGGGGGGGGTCCATTGTTCTGGCACTATGGGGGCTTTGTAAACACACGTGGCCTTCAATTTCGGACACATTCTCTCTCCAGAAGCCCAATGGCGCTTCTTCTCTTCTGAGCATTGTAGTTCGCCAGCAGAGCACTTTACATCCACATATGGGGTACATTCTTAATCAGAGGAAATGGGGCTACACATTTTGGTGGGCTTTTTTTCCTATTCTCCCTTGTGAAAATGAAAAATGAAGGGTAACACCAGCATTTTAGTGCAATTTTTTTTTTTCATTTTCACATCCAACTTTAACGGAAATTTGTCAAACACCTGTGGGGTTTTAAAGGGGTTCTCCTGTGGAAAACTTTTTTTTAAATCAACTGTTGCCAGAAAGTTAAACAGATTTGTAAATCACTTCTATTAAAAAAATCTTAATCCTTCCAGTACTTTTTAGGGGCTGTATATTAAAGAGAAATCCAAAAAAGAAATGCACTTCCTCTGATGTCCTGACCACAGTGCTCTCTGCTGAACTCTGCTGTCCATTTTAGGAACTGTCCAGAGAAGCATATGTTTGCTATGGGGATTTTCTCCTTCTCTGGACAGTTCCTGAAATGGACAGCAGAGGTCAACAGAGAGCACTGTGGTCAGGACATCAGAGGAAATGCATTTCTTTTTTGGATTTCTCTTTAGTATACAGCCCCTAAAAAGTACTGTAAGGATTAAGATTTTTTAATAGAAGTGATTTACAAATCTGTTTAACTTTCTGGCACCAGTTGATTTAAAAAAAAAGTTTTCCACGGGGGTACCCCTTTAAGGCTCACTTTACCCCTTGTTACATTTCGTGAGGGGTGTAGTTTCCAAAATGGGGTCACATGTGCGTATTTGTGTTTATGTCAGAACCGCGGTAAAAGCCACCCCTGTGCTAATCACCAATTTTGATCTCAAATGTACATGGCACGCTCTCACTCCTGAGCCTTGTTGTGCGCCCGCAGAGCACTTTACGCCCATATATGGGGTAGTTCTGTACTCAGGAGAAATTGCATTACAAATTTTGGGGGTCTTTTTTCCCTTTTACTTCTTGTGAAAATTTTAAGTATGGGGCAACACCAGCATGTTAGTGTAAAATAATTTTTTTTTTACACTAACATGCTGGTGTAGACCCCAACTTTACCTTTTCATAAGGGGTAAAAGGAGAAAAAGCCCCCAAAATTTGTAGTGCAATTTCTCCGGAGTACGGAGATAGATACCCCATATGTGGGCATAAACTGTTTCCTTGAAATACGACAGGGCTACGAAGTGAGAGAGCGCCATGCGCATTTGAGGACTAAATTGGGGATCTGAATTGGCCACAAAAATACCCTATGGCAGTGTTTCCCAAACAGGGTGCCTCCAGCTGTTGCAAAACTCCCAGCATGCCTTGACAGCCAGTGGCTGTCCGGCAATACTGTGAGTTGTTTTTTTTCATCAGCTGGAGGCTCTGTTTTGGAAACAGTGCCGTACAAGACTTTTTTTTTTTTGGGGGGGGGGACAGTGTAAGGGGGTGTATATGTAGTGTTTTATCCTTTATTATGTGGTAGTGTAGTGTAGTGTTTTTAGGGTACATTCACACGGGCAGAGGTTTACAATGAGTTTTTTGCTGGGAGTTTGAGCTGCGGCGGAAAATTTGCCGCCTCTCAAACTTGCAGCAGAACTCGCTGTAAACCTCCGCCCGTGTGTATGTACCCTGTACATTCACATGGGGGGGCAAACCTCCAGCTGTTACAAAACTACAACTCCCAGCATGCACTGACAGACCATAAATGCTGGGAGTTGTAATTATGCAACAGCTGGAGGCACATTGGTTGCGAAACACAGAGTTTGTTACTTAACTCAGTGTTTTGCAAACAGTGTGCCTCCAGCTGTTGCAAAACTAGAACTCCCAGCATGTACTGTCTCTCAGTGCATGCTGGGAGTTGTAGTTTTTCAACAGCTGGAGGCACACTGGTTGCGAAACACTGAGTTAGGTAACAAACTCGGTTTCACAACCAATGTGTTTCCAGCTGTTGCAAAACTGCAACAATCAGCATGCATTGACAGTCAAAGGGCATGCTGAGAGTTGTAGGTTTGGAACAGCTGGAGGCACACCGCTACAACTTATAGCATACCCTTTAGTAGTCTGTGCATGCTGGGAGTTGTAGTTATGCAACAGCTGAATGCACACTTTTTCATAGAAAAAATGTGCCTTTCGTTGTTGCATAATGACAACCCCCAGCATGCACAGACTACCATAGGGCATGCTCGGAGTTGTAGATGGAACTCCTGCTGTTGCAAAACTACAACTCCCAGCATACCCTTTGGCTGTGCATGCTGCGAGTTGTTGCTAAGCAACAACCGAAGGTGAACAGGCCTCACCTCCTGCTGTTTCCTGCCGCCTGCACCGCCGAGACCATTGCCGCTGCTGCCACCGCTCCTGCCTCAGGGACCGCTGCCACCGATCCTGAGGGACCCCCGCCGGACCAGGTGAAGGTAGGAGACCTCCGCCGGCGCCGATCGCCACCATCTTTGTTGTCCTGATTGCCACCCAGCAGATCCCTTCTGGACGATCAATCACGTGATCGTGAGGCGGCACCCGTGCCACCTCGCTCCTGCTGTGTAAGAGTGAATGGGGCTGTCTTGGACAGCCCCATTCACCCTTTTTTTCCGGGTCACCAGAGACCCGATTGACCAGGAAGAGCCGCAAATCGCAGGTCTGAATTGAATTGATTGCCGACATGGGGGGGTCAGCAGTCACCCCGGTCCGGTCCCCGCCCGGTGAGCGGAGGGGACCGGAATTCCCACGGGCGTATGGATACGTCCTGCGTCCTGAAGAGGTTAAATCAACTTGTGCCAGAAAGTTAATCAAACATGTAAATTACTTCTATTTTAAAATCTCAATCCTTCCAGTACTTATCAGCTGCTGTATGCTCCACAGGAAGTTGTGTAGTTCTTTACAGTCTGACCACAGTGCTCTCTGCTGACACCTCTGTCGATGTCAGGAACTGCCCAGAGCAGGAGAGGTTTGCTTTGGGGATTTGCTCTGGCTCTGAACAGTTCCTAAAATGGACAGAGGTGTCAGCAGAGAGCACTTTGGTCAGACTGAAAGAACTACACAACTTCCTGTGCTGATACAGCAGCTGATAAGTACTGGAAGGATTAAGATTTTTTTTTTTTATAACAAAGGTTTTTAAATAGAAGTAATTTACAAATCTGTTTAACTTTCTGGCTCCAGTTTATTTAAAAGAAAAAAAAAATCAAGTAAAGACATAACTTTTTTTGATGTTTTTCATTGAGACAAGGACAATAAAATCCAGGTCTCCCCCTACAGTAAAGAGATAACAGGGAATATCACCTCACAAGCCTCTTCCTGCATCCAATACATGTAATATAAATATCCCATATGGGGAGTGGGTGACACTCAGGCCAAATTGGTCGGAAACAGAAACATTTATAGGGAATCTATATCGCTGCATTCAAGGATAAAAAAGAGAAGTTATAATGAATCAAAGGCATTAATTTCCTACACAGAAAAGTAACCGATCAAATGTTAATATGAAGACAAATAAACCGTCCCCAGATTTATTACTCCCTATAGTCGGCAGCTTTTTTGCCATAAAGAAGATTATGAGAAAATATCGACCTATTTTAGGGCCGGACTCCGTTTTGAAGGAATTTTCTTTGAATCAGCTGCAAGCAGTAGCCAAACGGGGCCCCTCTCTGGGTTCTAAGGTTTCACCAAGTTTTTTTGTAGATCCCAGTAAGAAAAAAACGCAACCAACTTGGCTAAAGGGGTACTCTGCCCCAAGACATGTCTGATCGCGGGGGTCCAGGTGCTGGGGACCCCAGACATCCGGTGCATGGAGCGAACTTTGCTCCATGTCAGATGACTGGCGATTCGGGGTGGAGACTCGTAACGTCAAGGTCACGCCCCGCTCGCGATGTCGCAGTCACGCCCCCTGAATGCAAGTCTATGGACTTGCATTGAGGGGGTGTGGCTGTGATCTTACAAATGGGTCGTGACCGTGACGTCACGAGCCTCCGACGCTCTAAACGAACGCCGGGTGTAGCAGGAGATTGCCTGGGTCCAAAGTGCCGGGACCCCAGAGATCAGACATCTTAACCCCTATCCTTTGGATATGGGAAGAGATGTTTATGGGCAGAGAACCCCTTTAAATTTCCTGGGTAGCTGGATATGTGGACACAGTCAGTGCATTACGTGCGGCCACAACGAGTGTCAGATAGATTTTACTCTTTTAGTGAAGAAATGACATTAATGTTGATACTATGAATGTTCTATATTTATCCACATGAACCACCTGTCACTTACAATACGTAGGCTGCACTTCTAATGCACTAAACAGTAGGATCAGGAGGCAAATCTCTCATACAAAAGGGTCTCAATTTAATGTGTCCTCCATATCCAGACATTTTAGGGATGTACATAAAGGGGTTACCACATCTTTGGAAATTATGGGTATAAATAAAGTCCACAGACATCCTAGGGGAGGGGACACCAGACGGACGCTCCTGAATCGAGAGTCATTTTGGATTTTACAATTGGACACTCGGCAGCTGTGATGAATATAAGGCAAGGAGTGTTACACGTCTTTTTTCCGCTCCCTTTAGAGTCTGTGGTAATTTAATTTTTAACTATGTATAACTAAATTTATGTTACATAATTCTACATATTTTATATAAACTTTTTCTGAGGGTGATATTACAGGTTATATTGTGTATTTCATTGGTGTCTTTCCATGTTCTTCATTTTTCTTCTTTTTTGTACTATGAGCAGTTCCCTTCCCTTTTTGCCATTTCAGATTTTACCAGTGAAATTCAGGGTGATCATGTGACTTGTAACTTTTAATATAAAAGCAGAGTTATTTTAATGTTTTGTATGCCATGACTAAGGACCTAGTGTAGGTACGAAACGTGTCGGCTGTGTATGTTCTGTTTATTCAAGACCCAATAAAGTTCTACAATTTTTAATACAAGCCTGGTGCTGTACGATACTCTTGTTGTACCTAAAGGAGGAGAGCGGGGGCCACAAAATGGGCCCTATAGAAGGAGGGACTGAGGAGAATTCCATATCCACATGAGGAGGAATATAAAGGGGAGGATGAGAAAAAGAAGAGCGAACGAGCTCTAATAATCCAGACGAAGGAAAAGCTTTATAATAAGTGTGTAAATCCGGAAACACAAAACCGCCGTCTAATGTCTTCAGGGTGAGCGTCTATACGGGACACGTGGTCTCTTCTGAATCATAACAAAATTACTAAATAACCATCGGATAGAAGAAAAATAACAATTCCGTACTATGATAGGGACGGACTGTAAAAATATAAAATATTATTGGTAAATATAAGATTTAAGAACCTTTTTCCTTCCAATCCACGACATATATGGGAATTTACGAGCGTGTAACTGGGTCTTCAATCCGTGTAATAATGGCGCAAAGTGTGAAGTAAAGAGATCTTGTACCAGATGTGATCAGATCTCTAGGGATTTTATACCCCGGGGAGGACAAAGAAAAGGAAAAGAATTACACCGATGTTTACTGAACCCGGGGGACGCTGACATATTGACGACTTCTCATATAGAAAAATGGATTTTAGGATCGGAGACCGAAAATAGACGTCAAGACGGGAAACGCTGGTCTAGGGTTTGTGATAAATAAAAGTATCTGCAGCGTCTTATGTTCAGAAGAGACGATCTTCAAGGGAGACGCGCAGATCCTGTCTGATGCCTTGAATTAAAGTCTCTATAATCATAATGAGAAGGGGGCGGGGACAACACTGACGCGTTACATTCCCTATATACAACGTCAGGGACAATATTACATTTATTATAAGTCCAGTGTGCGGAGATGAATATAAGAATAATAAATCATATAAGAAAGAAAACTTTTATTAACAATTGGTAACAAGTTTGGAGATGCAGTATATGATATATGTATAAACGTCAGATATCCTATGTACATGGATAATATATAGATGTGTTATCTGCATCATTTACTGCTCTGAATTTACTTCTCTCATGTGTGAATTCTTAGATGTCTAACAAGACTTGATTTGTCAGTAAAACATTTCCCACATTCTGATATAAAAATGGCTTCACCCCTCTGTGAGTTCTTTGATGTTGAACAAGATTTGATTTCACAATAAAACCTTTCCCACACTCTGCACAGCAAAATGGCTTCTCGTCTGTGTGAGTTTTTTTATGTACAACAAAATTTGATATGTCAGAAAAACATTTCCCACATTCTGAACATGAATATGGTTTCTCGCCTGTGTGAGTTCGTTTATGTTTAACAAGCTTTGATTTGTCAGTAAAACATTTTCCACATTCTGAACATGAAAATGGTTTCTCCCCTGTGTGAGTTCTTTGATGTTGAACAAAACTTGACTTCATAGTATAACATTTCCCACATTCTGCACATGAAAATGGCTTCTCCCCTGTGTGAATTCTTTGATGTGTAACAAGATGTGATTGCTGAGTAAAACATTTTCCACATTCTGAGCATGAAAATGGCTTTTCCCCTGTGTGAGTTCTTTGATGTCTAACAAGATGTGATTGCTGAGTAAAACATTTCCCACATTCTGAACATGAAAACGGCTTCTCTCCTTTGTGAGTTCTCTGATGTACAACAAGACCTGATTTAAAAGTAAAACATTTCCCACATTCTGAGCATAAATATGGTTTCTTTCCTGTATGAGCTCGGGGATGTCCAACATTCCTTCTGTGACCTTTATTTTGCTGAACATCCTGTGATGAATGAGAAGACAGGACCTGTATATAAGGATGAGATGACAGATTTTGGCTGTGAAGGGCTGAGGGTGTATCTGGGATAATGGAATGTTCTTCATATGTATCTTGTGTGATATCATCATCTGCTTTATAATCTGAAGATATAAGATTCTCCTCTGATCTCCTGCTACAAGAATCTGCAGAGAATAACACAGATTTTATTAATAATTGTGCCCATATTTATAGTCTTTTTAGTAGAACATTATAAGTGCAGCATGTGACATCATGGAACCTTCTCCCCGTCCTCTGGATAATAAATAGTTAATGTAGACATAATATAGGGTCTTCAGGTCACATACACCCCACTCCTGGACCCCATCACACTCCCATCCAGCAGCAATGAACAATCCATAGGGCACAAATCAGACGACAGCCGAGGCGGTTCAGAGCCCCCAGCAATACAGAAGTGCTGGGAAATATCCCAAATTATTCCTCTAGTCGTATACATGGAAATCCTGCTGACTATATAAGATGGAGACAACAGAGACAATAAACACAACAGTGCAAACAAGGACTTTAAAGACAAGATCAGTATCAGTGAGGTTGCAGACCATATATCTCACTACACTGGCAGAGCAGTTAGGCCGTTTGCCATTCAGTGAAGTGTTACCGACCGGAGCGCCCACTCACTAACATTCATACATTTTTTTATCTCCTTTCTATAGAGATCATGGCTTATGACCACTAGGGGTCTCCATACCATCTAACCATTGGCTGTCCGATCGTGATGGGAGTTGAAGTTCTGCAACATCTGGAGGGCCACACTTTGAGACCATGGATCTAAAACATAATCCTGTCCAGCTGCAGCATCATCTTTGTCCCAGCTGAAGCACAGACCTGGCAGGACTAGCACTCCTCTGTGCTCACTCCTGTCCTATCAGACTGCAGCATGAAAGCAGAGAGGAGGGGGTTACAGAGCCGCCTGCAGTGATTGGATAAAGAGACCCGGCACAGCAGACCCAGGGAGGAAGTAAATGCATGGCTAGTGAGGGCGGGCTCAGTGCTTGCCTCGGACACACCCCTTCCTGAACAGTGGATGTCAGAATAAGTGATCAGCAGAACAGAGGGATTTGTGAGCCAAATACAGAAGACAAATAAAAAAGACCTGTATAGCATCTGAATGACCTAGTGAGTAACATATATGAGCATTATTTTTTTCTGTGATTACTGCAGCTGGTGACTAGTAACCACTAAATACAGAGAAGAGTCACAGATTCTACTCACTCACCTGGGCAGTTACCTGTAGGAATGTCCTCCTTAAACTGCTCATCACCGCTCACATCCGTCTCTTCTTCTTCTTTCTTAATGTCTGTAGCATTAATATAGATCAGATCTTTC
>NW_026608389.1:0-72000 GCF_029499605.1 Hyla sarda
GCTCTAATACTACTGTGTGAGACTGGGATATGAATTTTCGCATATGGGAAAATTTGCTTATGCACATTTTCATTTATGCAAATTTTCGCATATGCAAAAATATTACGCGAATATTACAAATATGCGAATTTAGCGAATATATGACGAATATTTGTCCATATATAAGCGAAATATCGCGAATTCGAATATGGCCTATGCTGCTCAACACTAGTCAACACGCGCTATCTGGCCAGCGAGCCAGGGCCCCGTACAGGAGATCACGGGGCCCCCCAGCAGTCGGACACCCCACAATCTGAAATGTATCCCCTATCCTTGGGATAGGGGATGTTTTTCAACACTGCACTACTCCTTTAATGGCCTCCAAAATGAAGTTCCTCTGATGTATGGGCATCAAGGGATCTTCCACTAAAAAATATCACACAGCTTCCACTCCTCTGTCATGTGGGATGTTACTATATAATGAAGCAATATCTAGCGTTGCCCACATATAGTCCTCTTATATATATATATATATATATATATGTATCATGTTTTTCCCTCTTAAAGGGGTACTACGCACCAAGACATCTTATCCCCTCTCCAAAGGACCCCCATGATCTCGGTTGCGGCACCCTGTTGTCATCACTGCACAGAGAAAACTTACTCTGTGCATAATGACGGGTGATACAGGGGCCAGCACATCGGCATAGCCATTGACTGTCCTGGCATGCTGGGAGTTTTGCTACAGCTGGAACTCTTTTTATTAGAAAAATATAAAACTTTTACAAAACACAAATACAATGCGTAATCAGCTGAAACATAAGGATGAAAAAGTAACAAATATAAACTCTTTGTTACAGAATAAAAGGACCTACCTAACCAACCAGCCCAGCTTAACTCAACTAACAAATATTGCCTGATACCACTAATTCTTACCTATTATCCTTCCAAACACACATACACACACACATTAATTACCAACAAAACATAAATATAGCTTTCCTTAATTAAGTTTTAACTGAAAACATCCGAATAGGAAACTTATCCCCACATACCATACACAAAATGCATTAAACAAAAATAAATAGGGCTAACTGCCATAAAAATAATAAGGAAATAAATAAAATAATTCCATCTTGGAAATACCATTAATTTTACACACATACAACAACCAATACTCACAATACATATTATATCATAACAACGAAAAAAAAATAAAAATAAAATAAAGTAAAAAAAAATAAAAAAAATTATAATAAAAAGAGGGCTTATTGCCATAACTAAAAATAATTCCAACTTGGAAATTTCATTTATTTATTTTTTCCCCTTTCTCCTTTCCCTTCTCTTTAAACTATAGTAACACACACATGCATGGATACATTACCATAAGGGGAAAAAAATAAACACAATAATATCAACTAAAAGCTGGTCCGACTGCCTTTACCCAACAATGAGGTATAACACTATACAAAAATACATAAAACTATTTATACTTATGAAATACATGTAAACAAGAATAAAACCTAAAGAAAAATAACCTACACTATGAACTCTCCCATCACCCACACCACTCCCACTGGACATGGTCAGAGTTCGTGTATCACAGTGTTTTTTTTATTTATTATTATTTTTTTTTTACTGAAACAGTCATTGTCCATAAACTGACCCAAGTCAGACCCAAAGCATCACCCCCTCCCCCCAACAACCCCCACCCAACTTAAAATTAATCCCCCCCCCCACTATTATTAACTAACTCAACAATGTACTAATTCACTACAACCACAGAAATAATATGAAAAACAAAGTAATACAGTACTTCAAACCCCCACCAGGCCCAAGATTGGTTGCCTGCAAGCCCTTTACATTCAAATTACAGAAAACAAAACAAAAAGCTAGAGTGACATGCATAGCCCACCACCAGGAAGAAGGATGGCAATCCTGATAAAACTAAGTTTCAAAATGCTTACCCTATGAACCTTACTTCTAACCCTATCGCTATCCCTTCATAAAACTGACCCTATACTCACCCTAACATCTATATACTGTCCCTAACCAAAATTAAGGTACATCAAAAGAAAACCCTCTCCACAGGAGAGAAGCCCTACTGGTACCAAGACTGCCATACTCCAAAGACCTGATCTTCCCGAGGTCACCAGTGATGTTCCTACATACCTCCACCTCGGAGAGGACTTTCTGTTGGGTCGATACTAAGCACCGTGCATTCCACGTGTAGTACCTAACCACTAAGCTAACTAAGAATAAAGTGCCCCGATCACGGCCACCCAGGTTCCTGAATGCCCCATAAGCCCACTCCGGATAGGAAAGGCCGGCAAGTTGACTACAGCCGATGGAAGCACCCACCCTGTTGTAAACCCCTATATTAAAGGGACAATGAAGCAGGAAGTGGTCCATGCTTTCCAGCGTGTCCCCACACTCTTCTCGGGGACATCCCCAGTCATCAGAGTTCCTGTACTTCAGGTTGTCCCTCACATATAGCTTCCCCTGAAAGCAGCGCCAGGCCAAGTCCCAAAACTTCTGGGGGATCCTTTTCATATTTAAAAGATGCAACCCCACCCTCAGATCCCGACCTGGGCAGTCCCTGAGCGCCAGAGGCTTCTGGAAGTGGGTCAACAGAACCCGTTTGTCAAGGAACTGCCTTGACTGGGTCCTGATCTCCCACACTCCCAGACCCCACCGACGTATCACCTTCAGAGTCGGGGTAGCGTAAGCCGGAAGATATCCATGTGGTGTACGGAGGTCCTTCACTTGCCCTCCTGTCTCCCATTCCTGGAAGAAAGGCCGAAACCATTCCCTGCAGGAGAGTACCCACGGAGGAGCCCTCTCTGACCAGAGGTTTGCAATGTTGGCTTTCAAGAAGGTGTTCGTTAAGAACACCACAGGGTTTACCATAGATAAACCCCCTAGTCTCCTCGTGCGGTACGTAACCTCCCTCTTGACTAGGTTCAACCTGTTCCCCCATAACAGTTGGAAAAACAGGCTGCAGACCCTAGTGTAGTAAGCCTCTGGTAAAATACATACGCTGCCCAGATAGATAAACAAGGGGAGCAGGTACGATTTGATCAGGTGTACCCTTTCCCTGAGGGTCATAGACCAACCCTTCCACTGGTCCACCCTCTGAGTGGCATCCTGGAGCTTACCATCCCAGTTTTTGGTGGGATAATCATCCTGGCCGAATGTGATGCCCAAAACTTTTGCTGACTCTTGGGGCCCTGGAAGGGTGTCCGGGAGATCGTACGTGGGGTCTCCCCCTCCCAGCCAGAGACTCTCACACTTATCCTGGTTGATCTTAGACCCGGATGCCTCCGAGTAGCGGTCCACTTCCGACATCACCACATCGACCTCCTCTCTCGAGGAGAGGAAAATGGTGACATCATCAGCGTACGCCACCACTCTCTGGGCGACACCCGGCTCCGCTAGAATCATCCTGACTCCCGCCAATGGTCCGCAACTTACCCTCCTAAGGAAGGGATCGATCGCAAATACATATAAGAGCGGGCTCAAAGGACAACCCTGACGGACTCCGGACCCCACCTCAAAGAGCGGCCAGACCACCCGTTCACCAGCGGGAAACTCTCTGCCCTTAAGCCAATTAACAAAAGTAAACGGTAAGCCATATCTCAGGAGGACGGACCAGAGGTAGTCATGGTTCACTTGATCAAATGCTTTGGCCTGATCCAAGGAAAAGTAAGTACCCCTTCCAGAGACCCGCACTACTCCGCTCCACTGCCTCCCTGACACTGAGGACAGCACTTAAGGTGCTTCGGCCTGGAACAGAGCAGTGCTGAGCCCCCGAAAGGAGCCGGGGTGCAAACTTCACCAGCCGATTAAACAGTATCTTGGCCAGAAGCTTCCTGTCTGTAGGTGCGAGTAGAAGGATCTGACGACCTCCAGGATCCCTGATCTGGACCGATTCAGAGATCCCGTACTATCAATCAGTCCTGAGACTACTTTACTACTCACTGACATCTTGCAGTTCCTGTAAGGGTCGGGCGAGCGGTACTTCCCGTAATCCCTCTCAAAAACCAAAGATGCTTGCCTATCGTACTGACACATCATCAGCAAGGACTTCACTCTGGAGATATCCTCTCGGCTACCTCCAGTTGAGACGAGAAGCTCGAGTTTCCTCCTCAGTCCCTGATACAGGCGATACCTGTTCAGGGACCTGAGGCTCGAGAGCTGGCGGAAGAACCCCGCAACCTGCTTCTTGAATATCTCCCACCACTCAGACTTACTACTACAAAAGTCCAGTAAAGGTACCTGACTCTGAAGAAAATCCTCAAAGGACTGTCTTATCTCTGTTTCCTCCAGGAGGGACAAATTCAGCTTCCAATAACCTTTTCCCATCCGGGGGGTCTCTGAAACATTCAGGGAAAACAAAATCATACAGTGGTCGGAGAACTCCACCTCAACCACGGACACTGCGGAAGAGACGGATTCCTCCTTTAAATAAAACCTGTCTATCCTAGACCTGCTGCTACCTCGATGAAAGGTGAAACCCGCGTGGCCTGAGGGGCTCCGGATGTGGGCATCCTCTAGGCGAGCTTCCCTGACTATATTACTAAGGGCCACACAGTCATAAGCCAGCCGATCATTGGAACCTCTCCTATCTTGGGACCTCGTGACATTATTGAAGTCCCCTCCAAAGATCACTTGCCGGCTAGTAAAAAGAAAGGGCTTAATCCTCATAAAGAGATCCTTACGGCCCCACTTTGTTTGTGGAGTGTAGATGTTAATGAGCCGGAGCTCTTGTCCCTTCATGAAGACATCTAAGATCAGGCACCTCCCCCTTTCTAACTCAATGACCCGTCTGCATTCGACCGGAGCGGTAAAAAGGACCGCCACCCCACTATACGGCTCACCCACAAGCGACCAGTGGGAGGGGCCGCGCCTCCACTCTCTTCTGGCTTTCACCAGAGAGGCTAGATCTGACAACCTGTTCTCCTGTAAAAAGAAAATGTCGGCTTCAACACGGCCGAGAAAATCAAAGGCTGCGAATCTAGCCGTATCAGACTTTATACTGGCACAATTAATAGATGCCAGCGTCAATGGGGTGAGTGCTGCCATCCTGGGTAATTGAGTTAGACGGCCTTACCCATTATTTTTTCTTGCCCTTCTTCTTCACCGCCTCATCCCCTGAAGAAGAAGGAGCATTCTTACTTTCTTTAGATCTCTTTTTTGACTCAGACTGATCCATCTGGCTCCCATCTCCATCTGGCCCTGAGTTAGCCCTGCCCACCGAGGAAGATGCCTCAACAGGACAGGACCCAGTTCCCCCTGGAGGCTCCAATCCCTCAGGCACCCCATCCTCGCCACCCCCTCCAATGAGGGGGAGGAGATGGTATCAAGGACAAGGTACCTGTTCGATAGGTCAATCAGAAGGGGGGCAGGTAAGCTTCCTTTTAGGACCTGGCCTTTAGCACCTGAAATAGAGGACTGAGACTTCCCCTTTACAACTTTTTTGCCCTTGTCTTTTTTCGGCCTTTCCCTCCCCTCCTCATCCACACTTTTATAGTGGGAGGAATCAGAAAGATCAGCCTCTTTGCCTTCCTCTTCGCGAATCCTCCTAATCTCCTCATCCAACACATCATCCCCCAGGGTCTCAGCAACATCTGGGCTAGTGACAGGAGCAGGGCCAGGAGCTACCCCCGCCACCTGAGAACTCTCCAGCTCCCTGCTCCTTCTGCGGTTTTCCTCTCGCCTTAGTTTGGCAGGCCCCTTCTTGCTCTTCATTAACCCTTTTGCTCCTTCACCCATGCCCGTACCCTCCCCAGCCGGGGCAACCCTAAAGCTCTCCCCAGCTGGAGCGGCCACCAAACGGGAAAAGGCGCTGGGGCAACGCTTGAAAGGGTGTCCTAGGACACCACACAGATGACACCGGATCTGCCCACAGGATGCAGCCAAATGACCAGCCCCACCACACAAAGCGCAAACCTGCACAGTGCAGGCTGCGCTAAAATGGGTAGGACTACCACACCTGTGGCAGACTTTAGGCTGCCCCTGGTAGAAGACTTGGATTCTGTCACGTCCGAGTAAGGCTGCCGATGGGATGTGGGCAACTGTGCTCCCTGAACGCCTAAGTTTGACGGAAAACGTCCAGGCCCCAGACCAGATCCCGTGCTCATCAAGATTTTTCTTGGGCATGTCCGTCACATCCCCATAACGACCGAGCCAGGTCATGATGTCGTAGCAAGAGAGCGACTCGTTACGGGTCAAAACGGTCACTCTCTTGGTTTGGTTCTGCCGGGATATCGCTTTTACAGCGAAATCCCGCCAGCCGGGCTCGTTCTTCACCATCTCGTAATTCGACCAGAAAAGTTCAAGACCCTCTGGCCGAACAAAGCTGATGTCGAACTCAGAAGAACCATAGGGGTGAATCAGGGCAAAGATGTCACTCGCCCTGAACTCCATCTGAAGGAGGAGCTCAACCACCCTTGCCCGGGGTGGGCACGCATCTTTACCCCTCCAAATCAGACGGGCCACATTCCTACGGTTACTATCCTGCCCGGGAGTCGGGAGGGACCACATCACCTCCCCATTCTGTTCTTGGAAGGCACCCAGACCATGCCTCTCTATCCAAAAAGACAGGTCAACCGAACCCCTCCCTTCTACCTCAATTGACCTATCACCCTTACGCAGAGCCTCCAGGAGGCGCCGCTGCAAGTGACCCCCAGAACCAGATGGAGACGGAGACCCTCTTGATTCCCCGGCAGCGACGCTGGCATAGCTTCTAGCAGTCACCACCAGGGGGGCAGCCGAACCAGCCCATACTTCCTCAGTACTCTTTACTGATCCAGTGACATCCCTTTGCCTGCCTCCAGCACTCTTCTCTTGCACACCGATAGCATCCCTCTCTTGTACACCTCTAGCACCCCTCTCTCGCACACCGCTAGCATCCCTTTCTTGCACACCGCTAGCACCCCTCTCTCGCACACCGCTAGCACCCCTCTCTTGCACACCGCTAGCACCCCTCTCTTGCACACCGCTAGCACCCCTCTCTCGCACACCGCTAGCACCCCTCTCTTGCACACCGCTAGCACCCCTCTCTTGCACACCGCTAGCACCCCTCTCTTGCACACCGCTAGCACCCCTCTCTAGTACACCTCTAATGCCCCACTCTTGCACACTGCTAACATTTTCATGCAACATACCATCACCAAAATTTTCACTCTTTTGCACTCTTCCCTTTCACACTATTATCCTGGCTAAACTTTCCTGAGCTAGCCGGGTTATTTGCGTATGCCACGGGGGTTTGTGCTGCTGGTCCCGCCCCCGATGACCGCTTTTTCGGTTCTGGCGATGTTACTTCCAGTTCCAGTGATGACACTTCCTTCAACGCCGATGATGTTCCCAGTGAGAACTGCTTCACACTGGGTGGGAGCTGTCCCTCCGGACGCACCCCCACCCCTCCTACAGCAGCCGACGTGTAGGGATTCCCCACAGCGTCAGTGCAACCTTCAGGAGCCACCTCACCCGACCGCCCGGGCTTTTCTACCAATCCAGACGCATGGACACTCCCCCCCCCTCACAGAGGAGTGCCCTGCTACGCCCAGATCGCTCGGGGGACCGCCCCCCGAGCAGACAGCAACATCACCAAGCTCCGGCACTAGGACACGCCCCCTGCCCACCTGGGGTGGTCCTGCAGCATCGGAGTCGCCCACCTTAAGCCTGTCCTGCCCTTCCCTACCGGCTGGACAGGCGGGCTCCTTGGCATCTGCAGCCATCTTAGAAACCTTATCCACCATGTACCCCCCATTCTGGCCCCGCTTTACAGCAAAAGCGGGGTCGGGCAGACTGGGGGGCCCACCAGCCTGAACCACCTTTTCAGATGGCCCAGACTGCTGGAGAGAAGAATAAACAAGTCTGGTGACCTCTCCTTTTTTCCTTTTATTTCTCCTCTTCCTCTTGCCCTTCACCTCAGTATCTGGGCCTAAGTCATTTCCAAATGAGAAGTTCTCAAAATGGGTAGGTGACTCTTGGAGCACAATCGCCTTCAGCAATCCACCACCAATTAACCCATTGCTGCTGCCGCTGTCGTCACTGCTGTCATCTGACGTTACAGGCAGGGCTACCTGAGCAGGATTTATGTATGAACTCTGGGTTGTGTCCTCCTCCATTTCACTCTCCTCTGCACCACCATCTTGCTTCTCTTTAGCACCTTCCTCAGCACTGTCCTCTCTTTCTCCACCACCATCTTCCTCCACACTGTCCTCCTCAGCACTGTTCTCTCTTTCTCCTCCACCATCCACCTCCACACCATCCTCCTCTGCACTGCTTTCGCTGTGACTGACCTCCTCCTCTCTTTCTGGGTTCTGCTGGCCTCTGAACCGACTTTCATTGCAGAGTTTTTCTCTGAAGATACCAGCCCCTTCCATGATCTCCATCCTCACCCTTTCTACCTCCTCAACCTCTTTTTTCAGGGTGCGCACTTTAGCCGAATACACTGGCCTTGGATTTTTTGAGGTGTAATCAGCCTGGTAACGGGCAAATTTTAAGTCCTCTCTTAGCCCACGAAGAATTTTGCCAAGACGCTCATACTCCGCCATTTTTGCTTGGAGTCGGGACCCAAAAGTGGCCAAAGACTCCCTGGGACCCAATGCCCCCCATTGCTGGGGTTCAGAGGTACCTTGCCTCACCATGTTTCTCCTCAACTCCTCACCTTCATGCAGGTCTTTACCTGCAGCCTTGCTTGTAGCCTTCCTTGCAGCCTTGCGGCTTCCAGATATGGACGGTGGAGTTGGTTCTGCATTTCTGCGGATCCTGGAGGATCTCCGTACCCCATCCTGGGAGTTGGCCGTTGCAATGTCACCTCCACCTCCCGCCGGCCTGGTAAGGGAGATGGGGACGTTGGGGTTCATGCAGGGAAGCCCTTCCCCGAAGGCTGCCACAAACCTGGGGGGGGGGGGAGGGCTGGTGAAAATCCTGCTGCTCTCTGGTTCTCCTGGAGCTGACGATCACACAACCACACCCTGAACAGGAAGTAGTGCAACAGCTGGAGACACCCTATTTGGAAAGCACTGCTGTAGGGTAATTTGGTGGTGGATGCAAATCCCTAATTTAGGCCTCAAATGCACATGGTGCTTTTTCACTTTGGAGCCCTCTCATATTTCAAGGCAACAGTTTTTGGTTACAAATTTTTTTTCTCTTCTTTTACCCCTTAAGAAAAGGTAAATTTTGGGTCTACACCAGCATGTTAGTGTAAACAGAGTGTACCATATACATTTGAGGCCTAAATTGGTGATTTGCACAGGGGTGGCTGGTAGTTACAGCAGTTCTGACATAAACATAAAAAACACCCATATTTGACCCCCATTTAGAAAACTACACCCCTCAGGTAAAGTAATAAGGGGTATAGTGAGCCTTAACATCCCACAGGTGTTTGACAAATTTTAGTTAAAGTTGGAGGTGAAAATAAAAAAATGTATATTTTTTCCCTAAAATGCTATTGTTACCCCAATTTTATCATTTTCACAAGGGGCAATAGGAAAAAAAGCCCAGCGAAATTTGTAACCCCATCTCTTGTGAGTCAGAAAATACCCCTTATGTGGATGTAAAGTGCTCTGCGGGTGAACTACAGGGCTCAGAAGAGAAGGAGCACCATTGGGCTTTTGGAGAGAGAATCTGGCTGAAATTGAAGGCCATGTGCGTTTAGGCCTCCATGGTGCCAGAACAGTGAACCCCCCCCCCCCCACATGTGACCCCATCATGGAAACTACACCCCTAATAAGAAGTGCAGTGAGCATTTACATCTCACAGGTGTCTGATAGATTTTTTTGAGCAGTGGTCTGCCAAAAGAAAAATGAAAATTTTTCATTTGCACAGCCCACTGTTCCAAAGATCTGTCAAATGCCAGAGGGGTTTAACCCCTTAAGGAACCAGCCCATTTTCACCTTAAGGACCGAGCCATTTTTGCACATCTGACCACTGTCATTTTAAGCATTAATAACTCTGGGATACTTTTACTTTTCATTCTGATTCTGAGATTGTTTTTTCGTGACATATTCTACTTCATGTTAGTGGTAAATTTTTGTTGAGGCTTGCATCATTTCTTGGTGAAAAATTCCCAAATTTGATGAAAAAATTGAAAATTTAGCATTTTTCTAACTTTGAAGCTCTCTGCTTGTAACAAAAACAGACATTCCAAATAAATTATATATTGATTCACAGATACAATATGTCTACTTTATATTTTCATCATAAAGTTGACAGGTTTTAAGTTTTAGAAGATATCAGAGGGCTTCAAAGTTCAGCAGCACTTTTCCAATTTTTCACAACATTTTCTAAATTGGAATTTTTCAGGGACCAGTTCAGTTTTGAAGTGGATTTGAAGGGCCTTCATATTAGAAATACCCCACAAATGACCACATTATAAAAACTGCACCCCTCAAAGTATCCAAAATGACATTTGGGTAAGTTTGTTAACCCTTTAGGTGTTTCACAGGAATAGCAGCAAAGTGAAGGAGGAAATTCAAAATCTCCATTTTTTACACTCGCATGTTCTTGTAGACCCAGTTTTTGAATTTTTACAAGGGGTAATAGGAGAAAAAGCCCCCCAAAATTTGTAACCCAATTTCTCTAGAGTAAGGAAATACCTCATATGTGTATGTAAAGTGTTCGGCTGGTGCAGTAGAGGGCTCAGAAGGGAAGGAGCAACAATGGGATTTTGGAGAGTGAATTTTTGCTGAAATGGTTTTTGGGGGGCATGTCACATTTTGGAAGCCCCTATGGTGCCAGAAGAGCAGAAAACCCCCACATGGCATACCATTTTGGAAACTACACCCCTCAAGCCACGTACCAAGGGGTCCAGTGAGCCTTAACACCCCACAGGTCTTTTACGACTTTTCGTTAAATTTGGATGTGTAAATGAAAAAAAAAAAAAAAAAAGTTTCACTTCCAGGCAGTGGAAGAGAGGTGGTTGTGGTTGTGATAAATATAAAGCAAATACACTATGTTGAGCTAGCGACTGTTTGTCTGTATACAAGAGTGTGAAGCATACAAGTGAGTGAGTATAAAAGTGAGGGGACTTAAAATTAAGGGACTTTAAATTCAGGAAGTTTAAATTGAAATATTTGATTTTTTTTTCTTTTCTGTTAATTTTTGCAATCCCCAAATCTAGTATGACCTCCATGTTGGAAAAGGCAGTCCAGTGTGCATCTTGCGCAATGTATGCAATCCTTGAACAACAGTTTGAGGGTGCATATTGTTGTGCGAGATGTGTGCGAGTTGCTCATTTAGAAGCCCAGATCCTGGATCTAGAGGAGCAACTGGCAACACTGAGATGCATTGACAACCCGCAGAGTAGTCTCCTGCTCACTGAGCAGGTACTCTCTGGGGTCGAGGTGGGGATGGATAGTGGGACGGAGGGGCAGGACAGTCAGGCAGTTAGCTGGGTTACAGTTAGAAAACGGGGTAGAGGGAAAAGTGTCAGGGAGGCTAGTCCTGAACTGGCACACCCCAACAAGTTTGCCCAGTTGGCAGATGAGGGGGATGTCATTTCAGAGCTAGCGGTACTGCAGCAGGACTCTGCCTCTGACCGCCAGGGGGGTGTCTGCTCCAGTAAGGAGGGAGGGAGGAGAGCAGGGCAGGCCAGACAGGTACTGGTAGTGGGGGACTCAATTATTAGGGGGACAGACAGGGTGATCTGTCACAAAGACCGGGATAGCCGAACAGTGTGTTGTCTTCCTGGCGCTCGAGTTCGGCACATCGCGGATCGGGTTGACAGGTTGCTGGGTGGGGCTGGAGAAGACCCAGCAGTCATGGTACATATTGGCACCAATGACAAAGTAAGAGGTAGATGGAGTGTCCTTAAAAATGATTTCAGGGACTTAGGCTGCAAGCTTAAGGCAAGGACCTCCAAGGTAGTATTTTCTGAAATATTACCTGTACCACGAGCCGTACCAGAGAGGCTGCGGGAGATAAGGGAGGTAAACAAGTGGCTCAGAAGCTGGTGTAGGAAGGAGGGGTTTGGGTTCATGGAGAACTGGGCAGACTTCGACTTTAAAGGAAACAGATTTCTGACTATAGCTAAAGACCATTATCTGTCCCAAATGGTGCAGGGCCTGACCAGAGGGGGCGCCCTACTAGACTTAATATTTTCCAACGTACTGAAACTGGCAGAGTAATTAATGTGCAAGTAGATGGACACCGAGGAAATAGTGATCATAATGTAATACATTATAACTTGTTCTTCAATAAGGGAATCTCTCGAGGGGCCACAAAAACAATGAACTTTCGAAAAGCAAAGTTCGATCAACTCAGAGAAGCCCATAACAATATAAAATGGGATATTGTCCTCAAAAAGAACAATACTGACACTAAATGGGAGACTTTAAAAAATATCTTAAATTTTCACTGTAAGATGTATATACTTTATAGGAATAAAAGGGTCAGAAATAAAAGAAAACCAATATGGATGAATAAAAATGTTAAGGGGGCAATAAATGACTAAAATAAAGCATTTCAGTTACTAAAACAGGACAGCAGTGAAGAAGCATTAAAAAGCTATAGAGAAAAATGTGAAATATGTAAAAAAACAGATAAAAGCCGCAAAAATAGAGACAGAAAGACTCATTGCCAAAGAGAGTATAACTAACCCCAAAATATTCTTTAATTATATAAATAGCAATAGGGTCAAAAATGAAAGTGTTGGCCCTTTAAAAAATGATGAGGAAGAAATTATAAACGGGGATCAGGAAAAAGCAAATATACTAAAATTCTTCTCCACTGTATTCACTGAGGAAAATGAAATGCCAGGTGAAATACAGTGTGATAAGGTAAACTCCCCAGTACAGGTCACCTGTCTAACCCAGGAAGAAGTACAGTGCCACCTACAAAAAATCAAAATAGACAAATCACCAGGTCCAGATGGCATTCACCCCCATGTTCTAAAGGAATTAAGTAATGTAATAGACAGACGCGGAGGTGTTGAGGGGCATGTGTGGAACTCCGCTACTCCTTGCTGGGATTTGAATAGACTGGCCCAGACCCTTTCTTGTGGATGGAGAGTGGAGCTGAGTAAAACGATCAGACTTTACATGTGATGAATATCTAACAGTGCAGAAGCCGGTGAAACCATTGATTAATACCCCGGCAATATTCTGAACAGCAGCAGCCTCTTGCACTGGCCCCATGTGGAATGGACAATATTGGATGCCTGACTCTCTGCCTGGTCACTCCTCCTAGCGATTTGGAGAAACCGGGACTCATGGACTAAATTGAACAACTTGGTCTTAGCAGAATTCCTCTCTCATGAATTTGGACCCCTCCTTGGACCCAATAAGATCAGTGACTCTGGGGGGTGATTGCACTGTCTACCAGGGGGAGCGTGAATACGCTAATGATTCCGTAGTGGCATATTAGTATGCTATATTTGGTGGTGGATATTTCTGGATCAGGGTGTGATACCCAAGGTTTTAAGCGCTCCCCAGAGCCATAAGGGACTGTGAATTCTTACTTTTGTATGCTGTAAATAACGGGTTTTAAATTCTCGAGTGGGAGGGGCCTATGGTGTATAAAGTTGCTAAGTTGGTCCGTGATATCCCCGTAGTGATACATACAACCCACAAATATAAAGTGAAGAGAAATAGTGGGTGAAATGGCCCCTAAGGTGAACCCCAGAAGATCAGGGGGTAGCTCGCCACAAAAAGATAAGGGGGCTATGGGTAAATTGGATAAAATATGGAAGTCTCCAGCTGTGGGTATAAAAACTAGAACCCAGAAGGATCTCTCCCCTAGTAAAACAGGCTCTAGGTACTCGGTCTTGGAGGTGGAAGAAACTGAGGAAGGGCAGTCTGTGCCCCCTATGGGAACACAGATGTTGGAGGAGATCTTGGGAGGGGTGAAAAAACTAATTGTGCAATTGAGGAGATAAATAAACAATTAGGTGTGGTATCTACCGAGGTATCTCTGATAAGACACGATATGACTAAAATGAGAGATAGGATTTCCAGACTAGAGGAAGAAGCCCCTAAAACAGAAAATAGGATTAAGGTTTTGGAGGAGGAGGTTAATGACTTGAAAAAGGAGAGGACATCTGTTAAAGATAAGCTCACTGACCTTGAGGATAGATCCAGACGTTGCAATATAAGGATGGTGGGGTTTCCTGAGGGGATGGTGGGGTTTCCTGAGGGGGTGGAGGGGGGGGGGGGGGAACTCTGCCATACAGTTTCTTAGTAGGTGGTTGAAGGAGGGGATAGGGGAAGGGCATCTTACCCCAATGTTTGGGATTGAACGAGCTCATCGGTGCCAAGGCGTATTCCCCCTCCGGGGGGTCCCTCTAGGACAATCCTAATTAAGTTATATACCTCCCAGGACAGGGATACTATCCTTAGGAAGGCAAGAGAGATGAGGGACCTACAGTATAATGGACAGAATATTTTTCTATATCCGGATTTCTCTTGGGAGACCCAGAGGAAAAGGGCATCCTTTCGGGAGATAAAAAGGCGGCTAAAGAACGCAGGGGTGCCCTTCTCTCTGCTGTTTCCAACGAGACTCCGGGTTGAGCATAAGGGAAAGGTAACAATATTTGGAACCCCACAAGAAGTCTCAGATTGGATGGATAAATAAGGCATCTAATATAAGGCACTACTGTGGCATTAGGGGTTGGAAGTATTAGTTGAGTAATAATGTTACGTCTCGGGGGGAGGGGTTGGGGGGTTCTCTGGGGTGTCACTAGGATAGGAGTGCATAGTAGAAGTACGGTGCATTATGGGGAGAGGGGGGGGTGCGGGGGGGGGGGAAGGATAAGGGAAAGGAGGGAGGGATGGCACGGGATGATCAAAAGAGGGGTTTTTTTTTTTTCTCTCTCTTCTTCTTCTCTCTTTTCTTTTTTCTCTTAGGCAAATATATCTATGCTTAAATTGTTAGCCTGGAACATACGAGGTATGTCGGATAGAATTAAAAAGTGTGCAGTCTTCGATTATATTCGGAGGTGCCTTCCTGCGATCATATGTTTAGTTGAGACCCATAGGTCAAGAGATGAGCAGATACTTCCAAGGAAGTGGGCCAAAGAAGAATACCACTCCAGACTCTCTTCCTACTCCATGGGAGTATCAGTATATGTTCACAGGAGGGTACCATTCGAGACTAAGAATGCAAAGGTAGATAAGTATGGTCCATATGTATTTCTTTATGGAATATGGGAAGATAGGGCAGTCATCTTGGCTTTTGTTTATATTCCTCCATCTTTTAGAGTGGATGTTCTGAGGGACCTCGTGAGCTATAGCGTAAGTAAGACACATTCGGCATTATGGATAGTTGGAGATTTGAACAATGTAATAGACCCTAGTATGGACAGATACAAATTAGGTAGGAATGTAGGGGGGAACGAAACAGCATTGGCGAGATACTGTGGAGAGAGGAATTGGGTTGATGGGTGGCGGTAACTAAACCCAGGAGTAAGACAGTACTCATGTTTTAGTACCTCATATAACACCGCTTCCCGAATTGACTTATGCCTGTGTGATAAGAATGCAATGACCTGGACCAGCAGGGTGCAGTATAAAGCTAAAACCCTATCGGACCATTGCCCAGTGGTGGTGGAAATTGGAGGTAAGGTAATGGGTGGGAAAAGGTTGGGCTTTCGGCTCAACCCCCACTGGATTGAATTAGTGGGCGACCAGGACTGGTTTAGACAGGAAATAGAGGCATTCTGGGAGATTAATCATAAGTCCGCAAACCCTCAGGTGGTATGGGATACTATGAAGGCATACTTGAGGGGCCTATATATAGGGCGAATCAATAAAAAAAAAAAAGGAATTCTCACAGGAAGAATCAGTACTGAATAGTAAAGTGGCAACATTAGAAGCAGGGATAGAAGAGGATAGTGGGGGGAACAGCTGTTAGAACTGAAGGCAGCTCAAGAGGAATATAAAGAATATCTACTTAAAAAGGCACAAAATAAACTATTCTTCAGTGGGCAATTTAATTTCTTTGAGAAAGGGAAACCAAATAAGACACTGTCAAGATTACTTAAAAATCAAGGCGACGAATGTGGTATTATGGCTCTGAGGAGGGAGGATGGCAGCATAACCACAGATAGAGAAGAAATAGCCCAAATGGATGGCTCTTTTTTCTCCAATCTCTATATGGGCAGCGATATTAATAGGGCGGAGGTAGCGGAATTCTTGAGGGGAATTAATATTCCGAGTTTGACAGAGGATGTCAGGGACTCCCTGGATGACCCAATCTCCCTCCAGGAATTGGAGGAGGCATTGGCATCAATCCAAGGGAATACATCCCCTGGGTCTGACGGCATTCCTTTCCAGATATATAGAATATACTCAACCCTGCTGCTTCCAAAACTGCTGGGTATCATTAATGAATCCTGGAGGGGGGGGGGGTTCTCCCTAAATCTATGTGTGAGGCTAATATTAGACTCATTAGGAAAAAAGATAAGGATCCCTTGGATTTGGGCTCATATCTCCTTGCTTAATACAGATATAAAGATAATAGCGAAAGCACTGGCAAGGAGATTGGATAAAGTAGTGGAGGTAGTGGTGGGCGGTGACCAGGGAGGGTTTAGGTCAGGAAGAAAGGTTCATGACAATATCCACCAGGTGTATGAAGCAATCCAGAGTGGATCCCGTGGCCCCCGCTCCATTCTGTCATTGGATGCTACTAAAGCTTTTGACAGGGTGGAGTGGAGATACCTCTGGGAAGTTTTGAAGAGGGTTAGGGTGGGCCCGAGGTTTTTGAGTTATATTCAGCTACTATACACTAACCCCGAGGCGAGTGTGGTGGTAGATGGAACCCCCTCCTACCCATTCAAACTAAGTAGAGGAACAAGGCAGGGCTGCCCCCTCTCACCCTTTTTATTTTTAATTTATATTGAACCCTTAGCGGCTTGGATAAGAGATAATGATGTTTATGAGGGATTTGGAGTAAATGGAGAGAAGAGTAAGATCTTGTTATTTGCAGATGATATCCTCCTTTTTGTAACTAACCCACAAGAAAAAATACATCGTATCATTAAGATGTTCGAGGCATTTGCCCCTCTATCTGGGTTGGACATAAATTGGAGTAAATCTACTATGCTCCCCCTGGATGAAGATATGGGGGAGACGGTGGGAAGACTATCCGTGTTCAAAAAAAATGAATGTTTCCATTATCTGGGAGTAAAAATAGCAGCCACGAATGATAGGTTTGTGATTAACAATATACTGCCCCTTTTGAATAGTTTAGCGAAGAGAGTAGAAGTATGG
Organism: Hyla sarda; assembly: GCF_029499605.1. Taxonomy (NCBI): domain Eukaryota; kingdom Metazoa; phylum Chordata; class Amphibia; order Anura; family Hylidae; genus Hyla; species Hyla sarda. The sequence continues at coordinate 17,199 of NW_026608389.1, forward strand.
ATTAAAATGCCCTTCTCTATGTCAGAAAGGATGGCGATAATAAAAATGGTGGTCCTCCCACAGATCCTTTTTTTTCTTGCTGCCTCGCCAGTGTGGATCGGCAAATGCTGGTTCCGGAAGATAGAAGTGATACTGGGTAGATTGTTATGGGGAAGAAAAAGGGTTCGTCTGAAGTACAGATATTTTATGGCCCCTGGAGATAGGGGGGGATTGGATATGCCCAATTTCTTTGTTTATTACATGGCCGCGCAGTTGGTACGAATCGTGAATTGGAGAAATTTTAGATATCTGGAGAAGATTGTAGTAGATAAGGAGAAAGTGAACATATATGAGGTGTTGGAATTAGATGATTATGAGGAGAGTGGGTCAAATAACACGATGTTATTGTATAAATATAGGAAAGTATGGGAAAGATTAAAGGGAGAATTACATGTAGGAAATAGTTTTGGGTTCACACCCCTATGGGGTAACAATACATTTAAAGAATTGGTGAAGTGTGAGTCAACTTTTTGGGATAGTAAGGGTATAAAACGACTGGAACAATTATTTGATAAAGGACAACTCTTTTCATTTGAGCACATAAAAAGGGGGTATGATATTAGTGATAACGATTGGCTGTACTATTGGCAAGTTAGTCATGCAGTCCATAACACGATAGATAAGGAGATATATGTAGCACAGAAACACAATTTCATAGAAGCACTAACTCAAATAGAGCACTTTAAAAAAAAAAAAGGAATATCAATTTTGTATAAGAAATTAAATAAGATTATTGGAGTAAGGGGGATCAACAGAATTAAAGACAAATGGTCCCGAATAGTGGGTACTGTGTCTGAGGAAGATTGGGACATTATGGCCCAAAATATAAGCAAGGTTTCTCGTAATATGGAACATAAAATTACACAATTTAAGATATTACACAAGACCCACTATTCCACGCTTCATTTACATAGGATAGGGGTGAGAATCACTTCACAGTGTGTTAAATGTGGTTTGGAAGAGGCGGACTATTTACATAGTTTTTGGTCGTGTGAGAAGATATCTGTTTTCTGGGAATCTGTAATAAAAGAGGTAGAAAGTAAAATCCCTGTGAAGGTACCTCGTACGATAGAGTTTATACTGCTGGGAGCTATTGGTAAGATGGGCAAATTTGATTAGACATACTCTTGGATGTAAACAAGTATGGATTTGGCTTCTATGGCTTTTGCTTTTCTTCCGATTGGTGATGTTGTTTTATCGGATTTGTACAATGTATTTTTGTAATTGTTTAATATTAAAATAAAAAAAATTTAAAAAAAAAGTAATGTAATAGACAGACCCCAATTTTTAATATTCAGGGACTCTATAGTGACAGGGACTGTTCCCCAGGACTGGCGCATGGCAAATGTGGTGCCAATATTTAAGAAGGGGTCAAAAGGTGACCCCGGGAATTATAGACCTGTTAGTTTAACCTCGGTAAATTGTTTTAGGGTTTCCTAAGAGATGCTATTTTGGAATATCTTGATAAAAATAAATGTATGACCCTGTATCAGCATGGATTTATGAGGGATTGATCCTGTCAAACTAACCTGATCAGCTTTTATGAGGAGGTGAGCACAAGACTGGACCAGGGGCAATCGCTGGATGTCGTATATCTGGATTTTTCCAAAGCATTTGATACGGTTCCACATAAAAGGTTGGTGCATAAAATGAGAAGGTTTGGGCTGGGGGAGAATGTGCGCAAGTGGGTAAGTAACTGGCTCAATGATAGGAAACAGAGGGTGTTTATTAATGGTACTTATTCTGATTGGGTGACTGTTACTAGTGGGGTACCACAGGGGTCCGTCTTGGGTCCTGTCCTATTTAATATATTCATGAATGACCTTGCAGAGGGGTTGAATAGTAAAGTAGCAATCTTTGCAGATGACACCAAACTCTGTAAAGTGGTAAACACTATAGAGGACAGTGCACTGTTACAAATGGATCTGGATAGGTTGGAGGTTTGGGCTGGGAAGTGGCAGATGAGGTTCAACACTGATAAATGTAAGGTAATGCAAAAATCCGAGCTGGGATTATGTATTAAATGGAAGAACACTTAGGACGACTGACATGGAAAAGGACTTAGGAGCCTTAGGTAACAGTAAACTTAGCTGTAGTGACCAGTGTCGGGCAGCTGCTGCCAAGGCTAATAAAATCATGGGGTACATCAATAGGGGCATAGATGCCGACGACAAGGAAATAATGCTACCGCTGTACAAATCACTAGTCAGTCCTCACATAGAGTACTGTGTACAGTACTGAGCACCAGTGTACAAGAAAGATATAGTGGAGCTGGAGAGGGTTCAAATCCCACTAAGGACAACAATAAATAAAGACTTATTATTATTATTATTATAATAACGTCAGCAGAGAGCACTGTGCTCGTGATGTCATCAGAGAGCATTCCAAAAAGAAAATAATTTCCTCTGTAGTATTCAGCAGCTAATAAGTACAGGAAAGATTACGATTTTTTAATAGAAGTAATTTACAAATCTGTTTAACTTTCCGGAGCCAGTTGATTTAAAAGAAAAAAAAGGTTTTCACCGGAGTACCCCTTTAACCCCTTCATGACCCAGCCCATTTTCACCTTCAGGTCCTGGGCATTTTTTGAAAATCTGACCACTGTCACTTTAAACATTAATAACTCTGGAATGCTTTTACTTATCATTCTGATTCCGAGAACTGCTGTAACAATCAGCCACCCCTGTGCAAATCGCCTCAAATGTACATGGTGCACTCTCCCTTCTGAGCCTTGTTGTGCGCCCCCAGAGCACTTTGCGCCCACTTATGGGGTATCTCCATACTCGGGAGAAATTGCATTACAAATTTAGAGGATCTTTTTTCCCCTTTTACCTCTTGTGAAAATGAAAAGTATAGGGCAACACCAGCATGTCAGAGTAAAAAAATTATTTTTTTACACTAACATGTTGGTGTAGACCCCAACTTCACCTTTTCATAAGGGGTTAAAGAAGAAAAAGCCCCCCAAAATTTGTAAGGCAATTTCTCCCGAGTACGGCAATACCCCATATGTGTCCCAAAACTGTTGCCCTGAAATACAACAGGGCTCCAAAGTGAGAGAGCGCCATGCGCATTTGAGGCCTGAATTAGGGATTTGCATAGGGGTGGACATAGGGGTATTCAATGCCAATGATTCCCAAACAGGGTGCCTCCAGCTGTTGCAAAACTCCCAGCATGCCTGGACAGTCAATGGCTGTCCGGCAATACTGGGAGTTATTATTTTGCAACAGCTGGAGGCTCCGTTTTGGAAACAGTAGCGTACCAGACGTTTTTCATTTTTTTGGGGGAGGGGGGCTGTGTAGGGATAATGTGTATATGTAGTGTTTTTTACTTTTTATTTTAGGTTAGTGTTAGTGTAGTGTAGTGTTTTTAGGGTACAGTCACATGGGCAGAGGTTCACAGCAAGTTTGCCGCTGGGAGTTTGAGCTGCAGCGCAAATTTTGCGCCATCTCAAACTTGCAGCACTCACTGTAAACCTCCGCCCATGTGAGTGTACCCTGTACATTCACATTGGGGGGAGGGGGCAAACATCCAGCTGTTGCAAACTCCGAGCATGCCCTTTGGCTGTCCGTGCATGCTGGGAGTTGTAGTTTTGCAACAGCTGGAGGCACACTGGTTTGGAAACACTAAGTTAAGTAATAAACTTTCAAGTGTTTTGCAACCAAACTTAGCGTTTCCAAACCAGTGTGCCTCCAGCTGTTGCAAAACTACAACTCCCAGCATGCATGGTCTGTCAGTGCATGCTGGGAGTTATAGTTTTGCAACAATTGAAACAGCTGGAGGCACTGAGGTAGCAAACGGACACTGTTTCCCAACTAGTGTGCCTCCAGTTGTTGCAAAACTACAACTCCCAGCATGCCCAGACTGCCCAAGCATGCTGGAAGTTGTAGTTCGGCAATATCTGAAGGATCAGATGTTGCCGAACTACAACTTCCAGCATGCTTGGGCAGTCTGGGCATGCTGGGAGTTGTAGTTTTGCAATATCTGGAGGTCCACAGTTTGGAGACCACTGTATAATGGTCTCCAATCTATGCTCTTCCAGATGTTAGAGAACTACAACTCCCAGCATGCCTGAACAGACTGAGCATGCTGGGAGTTGTAGTTTTGCAACATCTGGAACAGCACAGATTGGAGACCATTATACAGTGGTCTCCAAACTGTGGACCTCCAGATGTTACAAAACTACAACTCCCAGCATGCCCAGAAAGCCAAAGGCTGTCTGGGCATGCTGGGAGTTGCCGTTTTGAAACTCCCAGAGGCAGCAGTGAGATCGCTTTACGGCGATCTCACTGCTGCCAATGAAGATGCCGCACTGCTGCCGGAAACTCACCTCCGGGACGCAGCGCCGCCGGGACCGCCTGGAGGACGTCGCTCGCAACGGGACCACTCGGGACACCGCATGGTCGGGTAAGTGATGCCGGGGGATGGGTAAGGGACACTTAGCAGAGCGGTGTGTGTCCCGATCCCCGTGATCGGGACTTACACACCGCGCTGCTAAATATTCTGATAGCGAAACGCTGCTATTAGCTAGTCAGATTTGACCAGCTGATAGCAGCGATCGCTGGGGGGGGGGTGGGGGATGAAACCCCCCGTGGTCGCATGGTAAGATGGCTGGCTATCAGTGATAGCCACCATCTTACCGGGCGCTGCGGGATGCCGCGAGTAGCGGCAAAAATGTTCATGACGTACCTGTATGTCATGGGTCGGGAACACCTTGCCACCCATGACGTACAGGTATGTCATAGGTCGGGAAGGGGTTAATGGTATAGAGAACTGTGTCTAGTGCATTAACTCTGATTTTTTGCCCATTGAAACCAGTAGGCCCATTGTGGTCTATGGGGAAAGCTGCTGAGTTGCCCATAGCAACCAATCAGATCGCTTCTTTAATTTTTGAAAAAGTCTCTGAAAAATGAAGGAAGTAATCTGATTGGTTGCTATGGGCAACTCAGAAACTTTTCCAGGAAAATATGCTGAGTTGCCCATAGCAACCAATCAGATCGCTTCTTTCATTTTGCAAAGGCATTGTGAAAAATGAAAGAAGCAATCTGATTGGTTGCTATGGGCAACTGCACAACTCTTCCTCTACACTGGTCTTAATGAATCTCCCCCATAGAGGGAGATTTATCAAAACCTGCCCAGAGGAAAAGTTTCTGAGTTGCCCATAGCAACCAATCAGATCGCTTCTTTCATTTTTGAAAAAGCCTCTGAAAAATGAAGGATATTTTTGAGATTTTGGAAGCTGGGATACTCACTACACCCATGCATATCTAGATAATTAAGTATGGGGGGAACTTAAATTTATTTTTTAAATCACATGGAGTTTTGACTTTACTTCATTATGGTCGAATAAAGCACTTAAAGAGTTCCTTAAAATTAAAGATTCACTCTTTTGGATGAAAAGGGGCTTATTTATGTAAATCAATTATACGCTTTAGGTCAAATAAAGTCGTTTGAAGAGATAGCCCATAAGTGTGTGGGGGGAAGACAATCAGAAACATTGTTTTTTTACAAATAAGTAACACAGATCATAAACCAATAAAAGGAGAGATTGGAGATTTCAGGGATTCTATATATAAGAAAAGTTTAATTAGACTATTTCCTTATGCAAAGTTGCTGTCTGGGCATGCTGGGAGTTGTGGTTCTGCAGCGGTTGGGGGTTCACAGCTTGAAGACCACTGCTATAGAGGGTGCAAATGTATCTGAGCCCTGGAACTCAAATAATGTGAAATATGAGATGATCAAAATGGAGCCCCTGCACTAATTACTTGGGTTCTGAGGTCTGTAAGGTCCATAGTAAAAACATCAGGTTCTGTCTATAGCAGATACTAAATCATGGCAGCTCAAAGAAACAAGCAGTCATTCTGACATGTCACATGTGATGTCATAGACAGCTGGAGGCCTGACATCCCACTGACAGCCGCCCGAGCCTTCAGTCTGTTCCTGTGCGATTAGTGAGAATAGTGAGATTAGCGTCTTCTTTTTCTACTTGTCTGAAATGGAGCTAAAAGGACTGGGGTTCGTCCCCCTCCTGTTGGCGTTTTGGTGTGCGGCCTGGCTTGCCACCAGCTACATCATGACGGTCGTCCTCGGCCATGCAGCCTCGCCACTGATGAGCATCAGGTAAGATAAACAAGCACATGATTCTTATTTCATGGGTTGGGAGTGAGGAAATATCCATAATAACATTGGTTTCTTTTCCTTCACAGTGACGTGGGAAATGTCTTTCCCGAAAGCATATTATTCAGAATTGGATTCATAGGGACGTCCATTGGCACTTTGGTACTAACCTTTCTTATTTATAAGTATATGGTTATGCATACTGAAGAGTTCAGGGGTCATCAGGTCCTGATCCAGAGGATCCTGCTGGCCATTGTGTGGGCCTCCTGTTTTTCCACAGCTGTTATGCATGTATTGTCCCCCGAAGAATATCCCAGGATACACTTTGTCAGCACGATAATTTCCATTACATGTGAAGCCTTATACTACCTTGGGCAGTCCATCCAGATGTATAAATTACCAGGAGCAAAAAAAAGTCATCCACCATAGTAGATGCACCTGCTGTGGCCTGACTTTTGTCTGTGTAGTTTTCTATTTTGGATATGAAACATTAAAGGAATTATTCCATAATGATGAAGACTGGGACGAGATCCGTGAAATCCCCATCATAATCGAGTGGGTGATGCTTCTACTGATCCTGATAAACATCGTGACCTATTATTCCACCATGCAGAGGTTATTGTTGACCGTCTCCAGAAACAGCTGCACACTCTCTCTTAGAGTAAAAATTGATGACTTCGGGGTGTAGACCACCACGGGGGCCATCAAGTGGACTTCTGGGAGAGATACTGCACAGGACACGGAAAACATCTAAAGAAGAATAACTGGGGGACTACATATGGTGCCAGTAATCATGACACAATAATATGAGCTGGTGATATTACCTATACAAAAAAAAAATAAAAAAAAATTATAAAAAAATATTGGTGTGTGAAGTGTAATACCTAGTTAGAAAAACAGAATCAAATTCATCATTATAACCCCCCTCTGCATTACCCTGTTTATTATTTTTCAAGCAAGCACTTTGTTCTAATTCGTCCACTCTCTGGCGTGCTCCTTGTATAAGGGGTTTGGGATACCCTTTTAGTTTAAAACGATCCTCCAGGTTCTCTAGTTGTTGTAGGTATTTTTGTGTGGAAGAACAATTCCTTCGGATTCTTTTCATTTGACCGAATGGAATGTTCTTCTTCCATTATTTAAGATGGCAACTGTTAAAGTCGAGGTATCTGTTTGCATCCACCTCCTTAAAATAGTTGGCAGTATGCGAACAGCCATCCTGAATATAGATATTTAAATCCAGGAACTCACATTTTTTGGGGGACTGATGCAGCGCTGCCTTTGGCAATTTCTGGCTCTGCTATAGCGCTTTTTTTGAGGGGGCGTGTCGGCTGCCCCTTCATCTGGCGGTCAACCTGCGCTATCTGGCCAGCGAGCCAGGGCCCCGTACAGGAGATCACGGGGCCCCCCAGCGGTCGGACCCCCGCAATCTGAAACTTATCCCCTATCCTTGGGACAGGGCCGGACTGGGGATGAAATCCAGCCCTGGAAATTACTGTATACCAGCCCCACAGCATTGTGTCATTGTGCCGGCAAACGGCCACCGAGCACAGGCGTATCACTTTGCGTGGCTATACATATATATATATATCACAGAAGGAATACACCAGTACTTTGCCAAATGTTTCAATAAAGTGGTGTCAGCGACCAAGACCTGATCATAGTCCACCACAAATTCAAAAAGTAAAATGGCACAACACTCCCTTATAATCAGGGCCGGTTTTAGGCTTAGCGTGGCCTTAGGCAAAATCAAAAGTGGGGCCCCAAAAGTCATAGTAGTGCACTAACTAGATTTGAACAATTTTGGTCACTTCAAATACTATAAAAAAAATATCTAAAAAGCTATTGAAAAGTCCCATCAAAACAAAAATGGTACCGATAAAAACTACAAATCACAGCGCAAAAAATGACCCTCACATCCCCATATACAGAAAAATAAGAGTTATAGGGATCAAAATAGTACAATTTTATATTTTTGTATAGTTCCCCCCACATTAGGTAAAGAGTATAGCTCCCCCACATTAGGTGTGCAGTATAGTTCCCCCACATTAGGTGCAGTATAGTTCCCCCACATTAGGTGCAGTATAGTCCCCCTCATTAGGTGCAGTATAGTTCTCCCCACATTAGGTGCAGTATAGTTCCCCCACTTCAGGTGCAGTATAGTTCTCCCCACATTAGGTACAGTATAGTTCCCCCACATTAGGTGCAGTATAGTCCCCCACATTAGGTGCAGTATAGTCCCCCACATTAGGTGCAGTATAGTTCTCCCCACATTAGGTGCAGTATAGTCCCCCACATTAGGTGCAGTATAGTCCCCCACATAAGGTGCAGTATAGTTCCCCCACTTCAGGTGCTGTATAGTTCCCCCACTTTAGGTGCAGTATAGTTCTCCCCACATTAGGTACAGTATAGTTACCCCACATTAGGTGCAGTATAGTCCGCCACATTAGGTGCAGTATAGTCCCCCACATTAGGTGCAGTATAGTTCTCCCCACATTAGGTGCAGTATAGTTCTCCCCACATTAGGTGCAGTATAGTTCTCCCCACATTAGGTGCAGTATAGTTCCCCCACATTAGGTGCAGTATAGTTCTCCCCACATTAGGTGTAGTATAGCTCTCCACATTAGGTGCAGTACAGTTCCCTCCACATTAGGTGCAGTATAGCTCCCCACATTAGTTTGGCAGTATAGTTCCACCACATTAGGTGCAGTATAGTTCACCACATTAGGTGCAGTATAGTTCTCCCACATTAGGTGCAGTATAGTTCCCCCACTTCACGTGCAGTATAGTTCTCCCCACATTAGAAACAGTATAGTTCCCCCACATTAGGTGCAGTATAGTTCTCCCCACATTAGGTGCAGTATAGTTCTCCCCACATTAGGTGCAGTATAGTTCTCCCCACATTAGGTGCAGTATAGTTCTCCCCACATTAGGTGCAGTATAGTTCTCCCCACATTAGGTGCAGTATAGTTCTCCCCACACTAGGTGCAGTATAGCTCTCCACATTAGGTGCAGTATAGCTCTCCACATTAGGTGCAGTACAGTTCCCTGCACATTAGGTGCAGTATAGCTCTCCACATTAGGCTGGCATTATAGTTCCCCCACATTAGGTGCAGTATATAATCCCCACCCCCCCCCCCCCTCATTAGGTGCAGTATAGTTCCCGCACATTAGATGCAGTATAGTTCACCACATTAGGTACAGTATAGCTCTCCACATTAGGTGCAGTACAGTTCCCTCCACATTAGGTGCAGTATAGCTCCCCACATTAGGTTGGCAGTATAGTTCCCCCACATTAGGTGCAGTATATAGTCCCCCCTCATTAGGTGCAGTATAGTTCCCCCACATTAGGTGCAGTGTAGTTCCCCACATTAGGTGCAGTATAGTTCCCCACATTAGGTGCAGTATAGTTCTCCCACATTAGGTGCAGTATAGTTCCCCCACTTCACGTGCAGTATAGTTCTCCCCACATTAGAAACAGTATAGTTCCCCCACATTAGGTGCAGTATAGCTCTTCACATTAGGTGCAGTATAGTTCTCCCCACATTAGGTGCAGTATAGTCCCCCACATTGGGTGCAGTACAGTCCCCCACATTAGGTGCAGTATAGTTCCCCCACATTAGGTTGGCTGTATAGTTCCCCCACTTCAGGTGCAGTATAGTTCTCCCCATATTAGGTACAGTATAGTTCCCCCACATTAGGTGCAGTATAGTTCTCCCCACATTAGGTGCAGTATAGTCCCCCACATTAGGTGCAGTATAGTTTTCCCCACATTAGGTGCAGTATAGTTCTCCCCACATTAGGTGCAGTATAGTTCTCCCCACATTAGGTGCAGTATAGTTCTCCACATTAGGTGCAGTATAGTTCTCCACATTAGTTGCAGTATAGCTCTCCACATTAGGTGCAGTACAGTTCCCTCCACATTAGGTGCAGTATAGATCCCCACATTAGGTTGGCAGTATAGTTCCCCCACATTAGGTGCAATATATAGTCCTCCCCCCCCCCCTCATTAGGTACAGTATAGCTCCCCACATTAGGTTGACAGTATAGTTCCCCCACATTAGGTGCAGTATATAGTCCCCCCCCCCTCATTAGGTGCAGTATAGTGCCCCCACATTAGGTGCAGTATAGTTCCCCACATTAGGTACAGTATAGCTCTCCACATTAGGTGCAGTACAGTTCCCTGCACATTAGGTGCAGTATAGCTCTCCACATTAGGTTGGCATTATAGTTCCCCCACATTAGGTGCAGTATATAATCCCCACCCCCCCCCCCTCATTAGGTGCAGTATAGTTCCCGCACATTAGATGCAGTATAGTTCCCCACATTAGGTACAGTATAGCTCTCCACATTAGGTGCAGTACAGTTCCCTCCACATTAGGTGCAGTATAGCTCCCCACATTAGGTTGGCAGTATAGTTCCCCCACATTAGGTGCAGTATATAATCCCCCCCTCATTAGGTGCAGTATAGTTCCCCCACATTAGGTGCAGTATAGTTCCTCACATTAGGTGCAGTATAGTTCCCCCACATTAGGTGCAGTATAGTTCTCCCCATATTAGGTGCAGTATAGTTCCCTCCACATTAGGTGCAGTATAGTTCTCCCCACATTAGGTGCAGTATAGTTCTCCCCACATTAGGTGCAGTATAGTTCCCCCACATTAGGTGCAGTATAGATCCCCCACATTAGGTGCAGTATAGTTCCCCCACATTAGGTGCAGTGTAGTCCCACACATTGGTGCAGTATAGTTCTCCCCACATTAGGTGCAGTATAGTTCCCCCACATTAGGTGCAGTATAGTTCCCCACATTAGGTGCAGTATAGTTCTCCCCACATTAGGTGCAGTATAGTTCTCCCCACATTAGGTGCAGTATAGTTCCCTCCACATTAGGTGCAGTATAGTTCTCCCCACATTAGGTGCAGTATAGTTCCCCCACATTAGGTGCAGTATAGATCCCCCACATTAGGTGCAGTATAGTTCTCCCCACATTGGTGCAGTATAGTTCCCCACATTAGGTGCAGTATAGTCCCACACATTGGTGCAGTATAGTTCCCCACATTAGGTGCAGTATAGTTCCCTCCACATTAGGTGCAGTATAGTTCTCCCCACATTAGGTGCAGTATAGTCCCCTACATTAGGTGCAGTATAGTTCCCCACATTAGGTGCAGTATAGATCCCCCACATTAGGTGCAGTATAGTTCTCCCCACATTGGTGCAGTATAGTTCCCCACATTAGGTGCAGTATAGTTCCCTCCACATTAGGTGCAGTATAGTTCCCCCACATTAGGTGCAGTATAGTTCCCTCCACATTAGGTGCAGTATAGTTCCCCCACATTAGGTGCAGTATAGTTCCCCACATTAGGTGCAGTATAGTTCTCCCCACATTAGGTGCAGTATAGTTCTCCCCACATTAGGTGCAGTATAGTTCTCCCCACATTAGGTGCAGTATAGTTCCCCACATTAGGTGCAGTATAGTTCCCTCCACATTAGGTGCAGTATAGTTCTCCCCACATTAGGTGCAGTATAGTTCCCCACATTAGGTGCAGTATAGTTCCCCCACATTAGGTGCAGTATAGTTCCCCACATTAGGTGCAGTATAGTTCCCTCCACATTAGGTGCAGTATAGTTCTCCCCACATTAGATGCAGTATAGTTCCCCACATTAGGTGCAGTATAGTTCCCCACATTAGGTGCAGTATAGTTCCCCACATTAGGTGCAGTATAGTTCCCCACATTAGCTGCAGTATAGTTCCCCACATTAGGTGCAGTATAGTTCCCCACATTAGGTGCAGTATAGTTCCCTCCACATTAGGTGCAGTATAGTTCTCCCCACATTAGGTGCAGTATAGTTCCCCACATTAGGTGCAGTATAGTTCCCCACATTAGGTGCAGTATAGTTCCCCCACATTAGGTGCAGTATAGTTCCCCACATTAGGTGCAGTATAGTTCCCCACATTAGGTGCAGTATAGTCCCACACATTGGTGCAGTATAGTCCCCAGGCCCGTCGCTACCGGACCGGCAAACCAAGCAATTGCTTGGGGCCCCGAGCTGGCTGGGGGGCCCCGAGCAGAGCCGGTGCTTGCCCGTCCTGTAGCGACGGGACACTTCGGGGGGCCCGCACATTTCACCAAAATTACATTTTTGTCATGGGGGTCATGAGAGATGCAGGAGGGGTGTTATGGGGGTCATGAGAGATGCAGGAGGGGTGTTATGGGGGTCATGAGAGATGCAGGAGGGGTGTTATGGGGATCATGAGAGATGCAGGAGGGGTGTTATGGGGGTCATGAGAGATGCAGGGGGGGTGTTATGGGGTCATGAGAGATGCAGGAGGGGTGTTATGGGGATCATGAGAGATGCAGGGGGGGTGTTATGGGGGTCATGAGAGATGCAGGGGGGGTGTTATGGGGGTCATGAGAGATGCAGGGGGTGTTATGGGGGTCATGAGATATGCAGGAGGGGTGTTATGGGGGTCATGAGAGATGCAGGAGGGGTGTTATGGGGGTCATGAGAGATGCAGGAGGGTGTTATGGGGGTCATGATAGATGCAGGGGGGTGTTATGGGGGTCATGAGAGATGCAGGGGGGTGTTATGGGGATCATGAGAGATGCAGGGGGGGTGTTATGGGGGTCATGAGATGCAGGAGGGGTGTTATGGGGTCATGAGAGATGCAGGAGGGGTGTTATGGGGGTCATGATAGATATAGGGAGTGTTATGGGGGTCATGAGAGATGCAGGGGGGGTGTTATGGGGGTCATGAGATGCAGGAGGGGTGTTATGGGGTCATGAGAGATATAGGGAGTGTTATGGGGATCATGAGAGATGCAGGAGGGGTGTTATGGGGATCATGAGAGATGCAGGGGGGTGTTATGGGGGTCATGAGAGATGCAGGGGTGGTGTTATGGGGGTCATGAGAGATGCAGGAGGGGTGTTATGGGGGTCATGATAGATATAGGGAGTGTTATGGGGGTCATGAGAGATGCAGGAGGGGTGTTATGGGGGTCATGAGAGATGCAGGAGGGGTGTTATGGGGATCGTGAGAGATGCAGGAAGGGTGTTATGGGGGTCATGAGAGATGCAGGAGGGGTGTTATGGGGGTCATGAGAGATGCAGGAGGGGTGTTATGGGGGTCATGAGAGATGCAGGGGGGTGTTATGGGGATCATGAGAGATGCAGGGGGGGTGTTATGGGGGTCATGAGAGATGCAGGAGGGTGTTATGGGGGTCATGAGAGATGCAGGGGGGTGTTATGGGGGTCATGAGAGATGCAGGGGGGTGTTATGGGGATCATGAGAGATGCAGGGGGGGTGTTATGGGGTCATGAGAGATGCAGGAGGGGTGTTATGGGGTCATGAGAGATGCAGTGGGGTGTTATGGGGGTCATGAGAGATGCAGGGGTGGTGTTATGGGGGTCATGAGAGATGCAGGAGGGGTGTTATGGGGGTCATGATAGATATAGGGAGTGTTATGGGGGTCATGAGAGATGCAGGAGGGGTGTTATGGGGGTCATGAGAGATGCAGGAGAGGTGTTATGGGGGTCATGAGAGATGCAGTGGGGTGTTATGGGGGTCATGAGAGATGCAGGGGGGTGTTATGGGGATCATGAGAGATGCAGTGGAGTGTTATGGGGGTCATGAGAGATGCAGGAGGGGTGTTATGGGGGTCATGAGAGATGCAGGCGGGGTGTTATGGGGATCGTGAGAGATGCAAGGGGGTGTTATGGGAATCATGAGAGATGCAGGGGGTGTTATGGGGGTCATGAGAGATGCAGTGGGGTGTTATGGGGGTCATGAGAGATGCAGGGGGGTGTTATGGGGATCATGAGAGATGCAGTGGAGTGTTATGGGGGTCATGAGAAATGCAGGGGGTGTTATGGGGGTCATGAGAGATGCAGGGGGTGTTATGGGGGTCATGAGAGATGCAGGGGGTGTTATGGGGGTCATGAGAGATGCAGGGGGTGTTATGGGGGTCATGAGAGATGCAGGAGGGGTGTTATGGGGGTCATGAGAGATGCAGGAGGGGTGTTATGGGGGTCATGAGAGATGCAGGGGGTGTTATGGGGGTCATGAGAGATGCAGGGGGTGTTATGGGGATCATGAGAGATGCAGGAGGGTGTTATGGGGGTCATGAGAGATGCAGGAGGGGTGTTATGGGGGTCATGAGAGATGCAGGAGGGGTGTTATGGGGTTCATGAGAGATGCAGGGGGGTGTTATGGGGGTCATGAGAGATGCAGGGGGTGTTATGGGGTTCATGAGAGATGCAGGGGGTGTTATGGGGGTCATGAGAGATGCAGGGGGTGTTATGGTGATCATGAGAGATGCAGTGGGGGTGTTATGGGGGTCATGAGAGATGCAGGGGGTGTTATGGGGGTCATGAGAGATGCAGGGGGGTGTTATGGGGATCATGAGAGATGCAGTGGGGTGTTATGGGGGTCATGAGAGATGCAGGGGGTGTTATGGGGGTCATGAGAGATGCAGGGGGTGTTATGGGGGTCATGAGAGATGCAGGGGAGTGTTATGGGGGTCATGAGAGATGCAGTGGGCAGTTATGGGGGTCATGAGAGATGCAGGGGGGTGTTATGGGGGGTCATGAGAGATGCAGGAGGGGTGTTATGGGGGTCATGAGAGATGCAGGAGGGGTGTTATGGGGGTCATGAGAGATGCAGGGGGGTGTTATGGGGGTCATGAGAGGTGCCCCCCCCCTGCACCTCTCCTCATCCCCCCCCCCCCCCCCCGGTTATAATAGTGATGAGGAGAGGTGGGGGGGAGTTATAGTAATAATGAGGAGAGGTATATGTATATATGATGTGTATGCATGTGTGGCAGTATTGTATTCAGTGGATGCAGTGTGGAGCAGCATTATATTCAGGGTACAGTGTGTGGCAGCATTATATTCAGGGGTACAGTGTGTGGCAGTATTATATTCAGGGGTACAGTGTGTGGAAGCATTATATTCAGGGTACAGTGTGTGGCAGTATTATTTTCAGGGTACAGTGTGTGGCAGTATTATTTTCAGGGTACAGTGTGTGGCAGTATTATTTTCAGGGTACAGTGTGTGGAAGCATTATATTCAGTGGATACAGTGTGGAGCAGCATTATATTCAGGGTACAGTGTGTGGCAGCATTATATTCAGGGTACAGTGTGTGGCAGAATTATAGTCAGGGTACAGTGTGTGGCAGCATTATAGTCAGGGTACAGTGTGTGGCAGCATTATAGTCAGGGTACAGTGTGTGGCAGCATTATATTCAGGGTACAGTGTGTGGCAGTATTATATTCAAGGTACAGTGTGAGGCAGCATTATCTTCAGGGTACAGTGTGGGGCAGTATATTATTTAGAGTACACTTTCTGGCAAGGTTATAATGATTACTGTCTTCATGCAGAGGATGAGGATCTGCTGACAGTGAGGAGCCAATGATGCCTGGATGTCAGACTCTGCAGAGAAGATGGAGCTGGAGGAAGACCTGGTCTCTGGACCAGATGAAGAAGAAAAGATAACAGAGAAGATATCACTCAAGTCAGAAGACGTCACTCAGGTCACTATCATTGTGTATTCTCCTGACTGTCCCATCAGAGCTGTAGTCACTTGTAAGTTCTGCAGTGATGATGGGTAAAACTGTGTCCAATCTGTGGCTCTTCAGCTGTTACAAAACTACAACTCCCATTGCCAGAGGCTCTCCAGAATGATGGGAGTTTTAGCTTTCCAACAGCTGGAGAACCATTTTAACCGAGGTGATCGGTGGGGGTCTCAGCAGTCAAACCCCCACCAAAAAAATGGCCCGGGGGGGGGGGGGGGGTCTGGACAGCGGGTATGGGTAGGGAACACTGCTGCACCTAATGTGGGGGGAACACTGCCTACCTAATGTGGGGGGAAGACTGCCTACCTAATGTGGGGGATCTCTGCTGCACCTAATGTAGGGGGAACACTGCTGCACCTAATGTGCGTCGTATTGACGTTCGCTCACGTTGCGGCGCTCCCAGAATTCAAGGGTCGGCGTTACTATGGAGGGGGGGGCCTCCATGTCCATTTTGCTTGGGGCCCCCAAATTCCTTCAAACGGCCCTGATAGTCCCCCACATTAGGTGCAGTATAGTTCCCCACATTAGCTGCAGTATAGTCCCACACATTGGTGCAGTATAGTCCCCCACATTAGGAGCAGTATAGCTCTCCACATTAGGAGCAGTATAGCTCTCCACATTAGGTGCAGTATAGCTCTCCACATTAGGTGCAGTATAGCTCTCCACATTAGGTGCAGTATAGCTCTCCACATTAGGTGCAGTATAGTTCTCCACATTAGGTGCAGTATAGTTCTCCACATTAGGTGCAGTATAGTTCTCCACATTAGGTGCAGTATAGTTCTCCACATTAGGTGCAGTATAGTTCCCCCACATTAGGTTGGCAGTATAGTTCCCCCACATTAGGTTGGCAGTATAGTTCCCCCACATTAGGTTGTCAGTATAGTTCCCCACATTAGGTGCAGTATAATTCCCCACATTAGGTGCAGTATACAGTAGTTCCCCCACATGAGGTGCAGTATAATTCCCCACATTAGGTGCAGTATACAGTAGTTCCCCCACATTAGGTGCAGTATACAGTAGTTCCCCCACATTAGTTGCAGTATACAGTAGTTCCCCCGCATTAGGTGCAGTATAATTCCCCCCATTAGGTGCAGTATACAGTAGTTCCCCACATTAGGTGCAGTATACAGTAGTTCTCCCACATTAGGTGCAGTATACAGTAGTTCCCCCACATTAGGTGCAGTGTAGTTCCCCCACATTAGGTGCAGTATAGTTCCCCCACATTAGGTGCAGTATAGTTCCCCCACATTAGGTGCAGTATAGTTCCCCCACATTAGGTGCAGTATAGTTCCCCCACATTAGGTGCAGTATAGTTCCCCCACATTAGGTGCAGTGTAGTTCCCCCACATTAGGTGCAGTGTAGTTCCCTCACATTAGGAGCAGTGTAGTTCCCCCACATTAGGTGCAGTATAGCTCTCCACATTAGGTGCAGTATAGTTCTCCACATTAGGTGCAGTATAGTTCTCCACATTAGGTTGGCAGTATAGTTCTCCACATTAGGTTGGCAGTATAGTTCCCCCACATTAGGTTGGCAGTATAGTTCCCCCACATTAGGTTGGCAGTATAGTTCCCCACATTAGGTGCAAAATAGTTCCCCACATTAGGTGCAGTATAGTCCCTCCACATTAGGTGCAGTATACAGTAGTTCCCCACATTAGGTGCAGTATACAGTAGTTCCCCACATTAGGTGCAGTATACAGTAGTCCCCCCACATTAGGTGCAGTATACAGTAATCCCCCCACATTAGGTGCAGTATACAGTAATCCCCCCACATTAGGTGCAGTATACAGTAATCCCCCCACATTAGGTGCAGTATACAGTAGTCCCCCCACATTAGGTGCAGTATACAGTAGTCCCCCCACATTAGGTGCAGTATTCAGTAGTTCCCCACATTAGGTGCAGTATACAGTAGTTCCCCACATTAGGTGCAGTATACAGTAGTCCCCCCACATTAGGTGCAGTATACAGTAATCCCCCCACATTAGGTGCAGTATACAGTAATCCCCCCACATTAGGTGCAGTATACAGTAATCCCTCCACATTAGGTGCAGTATACAGTAGTCCCCCCACATTAGGTGCAGTATACAGTAGTCCCCCCACATTAGGTGCAATATACAGTAGTTCCCCACATTAGGTGCAGTATACAGAAGTTCCCCCACATTAGGTGCAGTATACAGTAGTTCCCCCACATTAGGTGCAGTATAATTCCCCACATTAGGTGCAGTATACAGTAGTTCCCCCACATTAGGTGCAGTATACAGTAGTTCCCCCACATTAGGTGCAGTATACAGTAATTCCCCCGCATTAGGTGCAGTATAATTCCCCCCATTAGGTGCAGTATACAGTAGTTCACCACATTAGGTGCAGTATACAGTAGTTCCCCCACATTAGGTGCAGTATACAGTAGTTCCCCCACATTAGGTGCAGTATAGTTCCCCACATTAGGTACAGTATAGTTCCCCCACATTAGGTGCAGTATAGTTCCCCCACATTAGGTGCAGTGTAGTTCCCCCACATTAGGTGCAGTGTAGTTCCCCCACATTAGGTGCAGTGTAGTTCCCCCACATTAGGTGCAGTGTAGTTCCCCCACATTAGGTGCAGTGTAGTTCCCCCACATTAGGTGCAGTGTAGTTCCCCCACATTAGGTGCAGTATAGTTCCCCCACATTAGGTGCAGTATAGTTCCCCCACATTAGGTGCAGTATAGTTCCCCCACATTAGGTGCAGTATAGTTCCCCCACATTAGGTGCAGTATAGTTCCCCCACATTAGGTGCAGTATAGTTCCCCCACATTAGGTGCAGTATAGTTCCACCACATTAGGTGCAGTATAGTTCCCTCACATTAGGTGCAGTATAATTCCCCACATTAGGTGCAGTATAATTCCCCACATTAGGTGCAGTATAGTTCCCCCACATTAGGTTGGCAGTATAGTTCCCCCACATTAGGTTGGCAGTATAGTTCCCCACATTAGGTGCAGTATAGTTCCCCACATTAGGTGCAGTATAGTCTCCCACATTAGGTGCAGTATACAGTAGTCCCTCCACATTAGGTGCAGTATACAGTAGTCCCTCCACATTAGGTGCAGTATACAGTAGTTCCCCACATTAGGTGCAGTATACAGTAGTTTCCCACATTAGGTGCAGTATACAATAGTCCCCCCACATTAGGTGGAGTATACAGTAGTTCCCCACATTAGGTGCAGTATACAGTAGTCCCCCCACATTAGGTGCAGTATACAGTAGTCCCCCCACATTAGGTGCAGTATACAGTAGTCCCCCCCACATTAGGTGCAGTATACAGTAGTCCCCCCACATTAGGTGCAGTATACAGTAGTTCCCCACATTAGGTGAAGTACAGTAGTTTCCCCACATTAGGTGCAGTATACAGTAGTTGCCCCACATTAGGTGCAGTATACAGTAGTCCTCCCACATTAGGTGCAGTATACAGTAGTTCCCCACATTAGGTGCAGTATACAGTAGTTCCCCACATTAGGTGAAGTACAGTAGTTTCCCCACATTAGGTGCAGTATACAGTAGTTCCCCACATTAGGTGCAGTATACAGTACTTCCCCCACATTAGGTGCAGTATAGTTCCCCCACATTAGGTGCAGTATAGTTCCCTCACATTAGGTGCAGTATAGTTCCCTCACATTAGGTGCAGTATAATTCCTCACATTAGGTGCAGTATAATTCCCCACATTAGGTGCAGTATAGTTCCCCCACATTAGGTGCAGTATAATTCCCCACATTAGGTTCAGTATAGTTCCCCACATTAGGTGCACTATAATTCCACCACATTTGGTGCAGTATAGATCCCCACATTAAGTGACTGCACTTAATGTGGGGGAACTATACTGCACCAAATGTGGTGGAATTATAGTGCAACTAATGTTCCCCTACAGACATACAGCCTTCAGCCATATACAATGTATGGCTGGAGGCTGTATGCCTGTTTACTGCCCCACTTGAGTATTCCGACCACCGCTCCTGGATCACGATCTACTGCTATGGCCTATGGGCCATCCCGGTCACGATCTACTGCTATTGCCTATGGGCCATCCCGGGAGCAGCGGTCGGAACACTGAAGATGACCGCAGGTGACTTACCATACCCGCACGTCCTCCTCACAGCTGCGCTCTGCTGTACTGTTGCTATGGGCGCACGCACGTGACGTCAGTGCCGTCACTGCGTGCGCTTCCTCCCAACGGCCCCAGCGTTTTTAAAGTTAACGCGGGGCCGCTATGAAGTAAACGGGGCATCCTTGTGGCCTAAAAAGATTTTTCGGGACACAGGGATGTCCCGAATGTGACGGGGCCCCCCTGCGGGCACGGGGCCCGGAGCTGATCACTGTTTTAAAGTGGCCCCCCTGCTAATCTTTAACAAGAAGCCAACGCTGCGGCCACTTTAAAACAGTTGCCCCCCCCCCCCCTACTGAGCAGACGGCAGGACCCCTGGGGGATGGGGGCCCTAGGCAATTGCCTGGTTTGCCCCGCCATAACACCGGCCCTGCTTATAATGAAAAATGGCAGCAATGTTTTAAAAAGGCTATATGTGAAAATCCGGTATATTGATAGCAATATTAACAATAATGCCAGTATACA
Organism: Hyla sarda; assembly: GCF_029499605.1. Classification (NCBI taxonomy): domain Eukaryota; kingdom Metazoa; phylum Chordata; class Amphibia; order Anura; family Hylidae; genus Hyla; species Hyla sarda. Next base: position 37,520 of record NW_026608389.1, read on the forward strand.
AGGAGGAAAATTATCACCATACATATTACCATGATACTGTTACTGACCAAATCCTGTATGTTGAGAGTAATATTACCAATAATACCAGTATACAAGGAGGAATATTATCCCCATACATATTACCGTCATACTGTTACTAGCCAAATCCTGTATACTGAAACCAATATTACCAGTATACAAGGAGGAATATTATGCCCATACATATTACCGTCATACTGTTACTGACCAAATCCTGTGAACTGACATTGAAATTATCAATATCAGTATACAAGGGACAAGTAATATCGCCACATCATGACCAGTATCACCGCAGAATGACTAATATCCCCACACTGCTACTGAAAAAAATCCACTAGGCAAAGACCAAGGTTAACTCCATACAGTGATCATATACAGATAGGTACCAACACTACAAAGGTGCCCCCCTTCCCTCTCCCCTTCTTAGCTAAGTAAATGTTCAGCCTTAATATATTAGGTAGGTAGGCAGGCTTCTTCCCACTTCTACCTCCATTCCACATTAGGCTGTATTCACCCCACGATTGTTACATACGGGACCGGATCCGATAGGGATATGTGAAAACCAGGCACTCCCGTATCTCAGCCGGACCCGGCCCCCATCTCATCTCATTTGAATGAGCCGACCGGAGTCAAATAGTGACTCCGGTCGGCTTATTTTTGCCCCATATCCGGTTTTGTGACCAGACTTAAAACCGTGGTATACTACAGTTTTAAGTACGGTCACAAATCTGGATACGGGGCAAAACTGAGCCGACTGGAGTCATTATCTGACTCCGGTCGGCTCATTCAAACGAGATGTGGTCCGGGTCCGGCTGAGATACGGGAGCGCCTGGTTTTCACATCTCCCAGCCAGATCCGGTTTGTAACAATTGTGGTGTGAATGCAGCCTTAGCTAGATATATCTCTCTCCACCCAGGGCAGAACTGGGGCTAAAAACCAACCCTGAAAAACTGATCATACCAGCCCCACAGCATTGTGTCATTGTGGCAGCCGCCGGCAGCAGGGAAGGGACAGGGAAGCCTGACATTTGATTTGCCAGGCCTCCATAAGAAAGCTATGTTGTGGCAGAAATGTGGTATTAACGCTTGGGGAAGACAGTATAAAAAAACCCTCTCTTCCTTGCTCTTGCGCTACCGCCAGAATCACGAAATTCAGTTCCCAGTGTCCAGCGCTTCTGGGTTAGGTGACGTTACACAGCTGCTCATTCAGTTATGGGCCGAAGCAATGTCCAGCCTCAGCCTCTGATTGGATGGCTAGTTATATGATGTCACCTGACCCGGAAGTGCCAGATACCAGGAACACAATTCCAGTAGTAGTGCAGAAGCCAGGAATGTAACTGTATAGGGACTAGGGCTACAAACTGTGGACTGCTAGTTGTTCCAAAAATGGTCTGGGCATGCTGGGAGTTGTAGTTTTGCTGGGAGTTTTAGTTAAGCAACAGCTGGAGGTCCACAGTTTGGAGACCATTGGCATAGGGAGAGATGCGTCACCCGCCCCGCTGGGACCAGCCCCAGGGACTCATTTCCGGGGTTTCAGCAGGATTTTCAATCTAAGATGACTCTGAATGACCGAGTGTCTCAGTGTTTTTCCTGGTGTCCTGGGATCGTGATGTCTGCACCAGTTTTATGCTGCCCGATGTTTAGGCAGAATAACTGATAAAACATTCCCCTTAACTGTAGTTATATATAAAACAATATTTATTATTTTTCATTAACTAACAACTTAAATTGCAATAAAAGAAAACCAAAGTGCCCTCTCTTACAAAGTAGTAACAGCAGGTCTTCTAAGTGGCGTCTCTAGGGGGGGGGGGGGGGGCAGAGGGGGCCACGGCCCCCCCTATATCATGATTGGCCCCCCCTTGTGCCCCCCCTAGCAGCAGTAGGTCACTAGCAGCTCTCATGGCTATCAGGGGGTACAGCTAGTTCACCAGTAAGGGGCCCGAGCCCCCGCCTCCCCGGAGCCATCTTTTTTATATAAACCTTCAGCCTGTAGAGGAGTGTACAGAGGGGTTTAGAGGAGTGTACATGAGTGACAGATGGGTGTACATGGGTGACAGAGGGGTGTAGAGGAGTGTACATGGGTGACAGATGGGTGTACATGGGTGACAGAGGGGTGTAGAGGAGTGTACATGGGTGACAGAGGGGTGTAGAGGAGTGTACATGGGTGACAGATGGGTGTACATGGGTGACAGAGGGGTGTAGAGGAGTGTACATGGGTGACAGATGGGTGTACATGGGTGACAGATGGGTGTAGAGGAGTGTACATGGGTGACAGAGGGGTGTAGAGGAGTGTACATGGGTGACAGAGGGGTGTAGAGGAGTGTACATGGGTGACAGAGGGGTGTAGAGGAGTGTACATGGGTGACAGAGGGGTGTAGAGGAGTGTGCACCCTAAAGCACAAACTCATGCCGCACACGCGTGTGTGTGTTTATATAGATATATATATATATATATATATATATATATATAAATGTCGAAAAAAATGCAGCACTACTTTACCACAGTAGGCGGGTGCCAGCTCCTCAGGCTCGATCACAGCCAATTGATAACTTCAAAAATGGTGCGGCACTCCAAATATCCAAAAAATAACTATTTATTCCACATGTCAAACAGTGCGACGTTTCAGCCCCTCTTGCTTGCATGCACACATACATAAACAGACCTACACTCATATGAATATCAATACAAACAAAGTGAAAAACTTTATTAAAACTTTTTTGGGGATTGGAGGCTTTTTTTTTAGATTGGAGGCTCCATTATACATACACTGTACAGCAATCATACCTCCATTATACATACACTGTACAGCAATCATACATCCATTATACATACACTGTACAGCAATCATACCTCCATTATACATACACTGTACAGCAATCATACCTCCATTATACATACACTGTACAGCAAGCATACCTCCATTATACATACACTGTACAGCAATCATACATTCAGTATACATACACTGTACAGCAATCATACATCCATTATGCATACACTGTACAGCAAGCATACCTCCATTATACATACAGTGTACAGCAATCATACATTCATTATACATACACTGTACAGCAATCATACCTCCATTATACATACACTGTACAGCAATCATACATTCATTATACATACACTGTACAGCAATCATACATCCATTATACATACACTGTACAGCAATCATACATCCATTATACATACACTGTACAGCAATCATACCTCCATTATACATACACTGTAAAGCAATCATACATTCATTATACATACACTGTACAGCAATCATACCTCCATTATACATACACTGTACAGCAATCATACATTCATTATACATACACTGTACAGCAATCATACATCCATTATACATACACTGTACAGCAATCATACCTCCATTATACATACACTGTACAGCAATCATACATTCATTATACATACACTGTACAACAATCATACCTCCATTATACATACACTGTACAGCAATCATACATTCATTATACATACACTGTACAGCAATCATACATCCATTATACATACACTGTACAGCAAGCATACCTCCATTATACATACAGTGTACAGCAATCATACATTCATTATACATACACTGTACAGCAATCATACCTCCATTATACATACACTGTACAGCAATCATACATTCATTATACATACACTGTACAGCAATCATACATCCATTATACATACACTGTACAGCAATCATACATCCATTATACATACACTGTACAGCAATCATACCTCCATTATACATACACTGTAAAGCAATCATACATTCATTATACATACACTGTACAGCAATCATACCTCCATTATACATACACTGTACAGCAATCATACATTCATTATACATACACTGTACAGCAATCATACATCCATTATACATACACTGTACAGCAATCATACCTCCATTATACATACACTGTACAGCAATCATACATTCATTATACATACACTGTACAACAATCATACCTCCATTATACATACACTGTACAGCAATCATACATTCATTATACATACACTGTACAGCAATCATACATCCATTATACATACACTGTACAGCAATCATACATTCATTATACATACACTGTACAGCAATCATACATCCATTATACATACACTGTACAGCAAGCATACCTCCATTATACATACACTGTACAGCAATCATACATTCAGTATATATACACTGTACAGCAATCATACATCTATTATACATACACTGTACAGCAATCATACATTCAGTATACATACACTGTACAGCAATCATACATCCATTATACATACACTGTACAGCAATCATATAGTCATTATACATACACTGTACAGCAATCATACCTCCATTATACATACACTGTACAGCAATCATACCTCCATTATACATACACTGTACAGCAATCATACATTCATTATACATACACTGTACAGCAATCATACATCCATTATACATACACTGTACAGCAAGCATACCTCCATTATACATACTGTACAGCAAGCATACATCCATTATACATACTGTACAGCAAGCATACATCCATTATACATACACTGTACAGCAATCATACATCCATTATACATACACTGTACAGCAAGCATACATTCATTATACATACACTGTGACTGTACAGCAATCATATATCCATTATACATACACTGTACAGCAATCATACATTCATTATACATACACTGTACAGCAATCATACATCCATTATACATACACTGTGTCTGTACAGCAATCATACATCCATTATACATACACTGTACAGCAATCATACATCCATTATACATACACTGTACAGCAATCATACATCCATTTTACATACACTGTACAGCAAGCATACATTCATTATACATACCAAGTGATTGTACAGCAATCATACATCCATTATACATACACTGTACAGCAATCATACATCCATTATACATACACTGTGTCTGTACAGCAATCATACATCCATTATACATACACTGTACAGCACGCATACCTCCATTATACATACACTGTAAAGCAATCATACATTCAGTATACATACACTGTACAGCAATCATACATCCATTATACATACACTGACTGTACAGCAATCATACATCCATTATACATACACTGTACAGCAATCATACATCCATTATACATACACTTACTGTACAGCAATCATACATCCATTATACATACACTGTACAGCAAGCGTACCTCCATTATACATACACTGTGACTGTATAGCAATCATACATCCATTATACATACACTGTACAGCAAGCATACCTCCATTATACATACACTGTGACTGTACAGCAATCATACATCCATTATACATACACTGTACAGCAAGCATACATCCATTATACATACACTGTACAGCAATCATACATTCATTATACATACACTGTACAGCAATCATACATCCATTATACATACACTGTACAGCAATCATACATTCATTATACATACACTGTACAGCAATCATACATCCATTATACATACACTGTACAGCAAGCATACCTCCATTATACATACACTGTACAGCAATCATACATTCAGTATACATACACTGTACAGCAATCATACATCCATTATACATACACTGTACAGCAATCATACATTCATTATACATACACTGTACAGCAATCATACATCCATTATACATACACTGTACAGCAAGCATACATTCATTATACATACACTGTGACTGTACAGCAATCATATATCCATTATACATACACTGTACAGCAATCATACATTCATTATACATACACTGTACAGCAATCATACATCCATTATACATACACTGTGTCTGTACAGCAATCATACATCCATTATACATACACTGTACAGCAATCATACATCCATTATACATACACTGTACAGCAATCATACCTCCATTATACATACACTGTACAGCAAGAATACCTCCATTATACATACACTGTACAGCAAGCATACCTCCATTATACATAAACTGTGACTGTTCAGCAATCATACATCCATTATACATACACTGTACAGCAAGCATACCTCCATTATACATACACTGTACAGCAATCATACATTCATTATACATACACTGTACAGCAATCATACATCCATTATACAAACACTGTGACTGTACAGCAATCATACATCCATTATACATACACTGTACAGCAAGCGTACCTCCATTATACATACACTGTGACTGTACAGCAATCATACATCCATTATACATACACTGTACAGCAAGCATACCTCCATTATACATACACTGTGACTGTACAGCAATCATACATCCATTATACATACACTGTACAGCAAGCATACATCCATTATACATACACTGTACAGCAATCATACATTCATTATACATACACTGTACAGCAATCATACATCCATTATACATACACTGTACAGCAATCATACATTCATTATACATACACTGTACAGCAATCATACATCCATTATACATACACTGTACAGCAAGCATACCTCCATTATACATACACTGTACAGCAATCATACATTCATTATACATACACTGTACAGCAATCATACATCCATTATACATACACTGTACAGCAATCATACATTCATTATACATACACTGTACAGCAATCATACATCCATTATACATACACTGTACAGCAAGCATACATTCATTATACATACACTGTGACTGTACAGCAATCATATATCCATTATACATACACTGTACAGCAATCATACATTCTTTATACATACACTGTACAGCAATCATACATCCATTATACATACACTGTGTCTGTACAGCAATCATACATCCATTATACATACACTGTACAGCAATCATACATCCATTATACATACACTGTACAGCAATCATACCTCCATTATACATACACTGTACAGCAAGAATACCTCCATTATACATACACTGTACAGCAAGAATACCTCCATTATACATACACTGTACAGCAAGCATACCTCCATTATACATAAACTGTGACTGTACAGCAATCATACATCCATTATACATACTGTACAGCAAGCATACCTCCATTATACATACACTGTACAGCAATCATACATTCATTATACATACACTGTACAGCAATCATACATCCATTATACATACTTTGTACAGCAATCATACATTCATTATACATACACTGTACAGCAATCATACATCCATTATACATACACTGTACAGCAAGCATACCTCCATTATACATACACTGTACAGCAATCATACATTCATTATACATACACTGTACAGCAATCATACCTCCATTATACATACACTGTACAGCAATCATACATTCATTATACATACACTGTACAGCAATCATACCTCCATTATACATACACTGTACAGCAATCATAAATCCATTATTCATACACTGTACAGCAATCATACATCCATTATACATACACTGTATAGCAATCATACATCCATTATACATACACTGTACAGCAAGCATACATCCATAATACATACACAGTGACTGTACAGCAATCATACATCCATTATACATACACTGTACAGCAATCATACATTCATTATACATACACTGTACAGCAATCATACATCCATTATACATACACTGTGTCTGTACAGCAATCATACATCCATTATACATACACTGTACAGCAAGCATACCTCCATCATACATACACTGTACAGCAATCATACATTCAGTATACATACACTGTACAGCAATCATACATTCACTATACATACACTGTACAGCAAGCATGCCTCCATTATACATACACTGTACAGCAAGCATGCCTCCATTATACATACACTGTACAGCAATCATACATCCATTATACATACACTGTACAGCAAGCATACCTCCATTATACATACACTGTACAGCAATCATACATTCATTATACATACACTGTACAGCAATCATACATCCATTATACATACATCGTACAGCAATCATACATCCATTATACATACACTGTACAGCAATCATACATCCATTATACATACACTGTACAGCAAGCATACCTCCATTATACATACACTGTACAGCAATCATACATTCATTATACATACACTGTACAGCAATAATACATCCATTATACATACACTGTACAGCAATCATACATTCATTATACATACACTGTACAGCAATCATACATCCATTATACATACACTGTACAGCAAGCATACCTCCATTATACATACACTGTACAGCAAGCATACATTCATTATACATACACTGTACAGCAATCATACATCCATTATACATACACTGTACAGCAAGCATACCTCCATTATACATACACTGTGCAGCAATCATACATCCATTATACATACACTGTACAGCAATCATACATCCATTATACATACACTGACTGTACAGCAATCATACATCCATTATACATACACTGTGACTGTATAGCAATCAAACATCCATTATACATACACTGTACAGCAAGCGTACCTCCATTATACATACACTGTGACTGTACAGCAATCATATATCCATTATACATACACTGTACAGCAATCATACATTCATTATACATACACTGTACAGCAATCATACATCCATTATACATACACTGTGTCTGTACAGCAATCATACATCCATTATACATACACTGTACAGCAATCATACATCCATTATACATACACTGTACAGCAATCATACCTCCATTATACATACACTGTACAGCAAGAATACCTCCATTATACATACACTGTACAGCAAGCATACCTCCATTATACATAAACTGTGACTGTTCAGCAATCATACATCCATTATACATACACTGTACAGCAAGCATACCTCCATTATACATACACTGTACAGCAATCATACATTCATTATACACACACTGTACAGCAATCATACATCCATTATACATACACTGTACAGCAATCATACATTCATTATACATACACTGTACAGCAATCATACATCCATTATACATACACTGTACAGCAAGCATACATTCATTATACATACACTGTGACTGTACAGCAATCATATATCCATTATACATACACTGTACAGCAATCATACATTCTTTATACATACACTGTACAGCAATCATACATCCATTATACATACACTGTGTCTGTACAGCAATCATACATCCATTATACATACACTGTACAGCAATCATACATCCATTATACATACACTGTACAGCAATCATACCTCCATTATACATACACTGTACAGCAAGAATACCTCCATTATACATACACTGTACAGCAAGAATACCTCCATTATACATACACTGTACAGCAAGCATACCTCCATTATACATAAACTGTGACTGTACAGCAATCATACATCCATTATACATACTGTACAGCAAGCATACCTCCATTATACATACACTGTACAGCAATCATACATTCATTATACATACACTGTACAGCAATCATACATCCATTATACATACTTTGTACAGCAATCATACATTCATTATACATACACTGTACAGCAATCATACATCCATTATACATACACTGTACAGCAAGCATACATCCATTATACATACACTGTACAGCAATCATACATTCATTATACATACACTGTACAGCAATCATACCTCCATTATACATACACTGTACAGCAATCATACATTCATTATACATACACTGTACAGCAATCATACCTCCATTATACATACACTGTACAGCAATCATAAATCCATTATTCATACACTGTACAGCAATCATACATCCATTATACATACACTGTACAGCAATCATACATCCATTATACATACACTGTACAGCAAGCATACATTCATAATACATACACAGTGACTGTACAGCAATCATACATCCATTATACATACACTGTACAGCAATCATACATTCATTATACATACACTGTACAGCAATCATACATCCATTATACATACACTGTGTCTGTACAGCAATCATACATCCATTATACATACACTGTACAGCAAGCATACCTCCATCATACATACACTGTACAGCAATCATACATTCAGTATACATACACTGTACAGCAATCATACATTCACTATACATACACTGTACAGCAAGCATGCCTCCATTATACATACACTGTACAGCAAGCATACCTCCATTATACATACACTGTACAGCAATCATACATCCATTATACATACACTGTACAGCAAGCATACCTCCATTATACATACACTGTACAGCAATCATACATTCATTATACATACACTGTACAGCAATCATACATCCATTATACATACATCGTACAGCAATCATACATCCATTATACATACACTGTACAGCAATCATACATCCATTATACATACACTGTACAGCAAGCATACCTCCATTATACATACACTGTACAGCAATCATACATTCATTATACATACACTGTACAGCAATAATACATCCATTATACATACACTGTACAGCAATCATACATTCATTATACATACACTGTACAGCAATCATACATCCATTATACATACACTGTACAGCAAGCATACCTCCATTATACATACACTGTACAGCAAGCATACATTCATTATACATACACTGTACAGCAATCATACATCCATTATACATACACTGTACAGCAAGCATACCTCCATTATACATACACTGTGCAGCAATCATACATCCATTATACATACACTGTACAGCAATCATACATCCATTATACATACACTGACTGTACAGCAATCATACATCCATTATACATACACTGTGACTGTATAGCAATCAAACATCCATTATACATACACTGTACAGCAAGCGTACCTCCATTATACATACACTGTGACTGTACAGCAATCATACATCCATTATACATACACTGTACAGCAAGCATACCTCCATTATACATACCCTGTGACTGTACAGCAATCATACATCCATTATACATACACTGTACAGCAATCATACATCCATTATACATACACTGTACAGCAAGCATACCTCCATTATACAAACACTGTACAGCAATCATACCTCCATTATACATACACTGTACAGCAATCATACCTCCATTATACATACACTGTACAGCAAGCATACCTCCATTATACATACACTGTACAGCAAGCATACCTCCATTATACATACACTGTACAGCAAGCATACCTCCATTATACATACACTGTACAGCAAGCATACCTCCATTATACATAAACTGTACAGCAATCATACATCCATTATACATACACTGTGACTGTACAGCAATCATACATCCATTATACATACACTGTGACTGAACAGCAAGCATACCTCCATTATACATACACTAACTGTACAGCAATCATACATCCATTATACATACACTATACAGCAAGCATACCTCCATTATACATACACTGTACAGCAAGCATACCTCCATTATACATACACTGTACAGCAAGCATACCTCCATTATACATACACTGTATAGCAATCATACCTCCATTATACATACACTGTGACTGTACAGCAATCATACATCCAATCCATTAATAATGGATTGGATGTATGATTGTTGTACAGTCACAGACACAGTGTATGTATAATGGATGTATGATTGCTGTACAGTGTATGTATAATGGACAGGGCTGTCTTTAATTTTGATTGGACCCTGGGCAAGCAACTTTTTTTTGGGGGCCCCCCGGTCCCCCACCCCCATCCCACACACACTCGGGATCAGTACAGGATCAGTAATGTAATGTATGTACACAGTGACCTCACCAGCAGAATAGTGAGTACAGCTCTGGAGAGAAGGTGTGTTCTGCTGAGCTCCAGAGTTTCCCAGAGAAGCATTGATTTTCTTCCACCCCTCCCCAGGTGTGTGGCAGACACCTGGGTAGGTTTTCCTGCTATGGAGCCCCGGGAAGCTGGGGCTTCATCTTGCACCCCCCCCCCCCCCCGTTCTCGGCTGGCGGGGTGTGCAAAGGAAAATGCAACAGCCAGTAGTCAAGATGGGGTGAGGAGATCCACCAGGGTCCACAGCCATGTGGGGCCCCCTCCCCCGACCTCAGCTGGGAGCTGCAAAGCTTCCAGCAGAAGCTCATCCAGGCAGCGGAGTGGAAAGTCTGCATCATAGTTACATAGTTACAAAGTTACATAGTTAGTATGGTTGAAAAAAGACATACGTCCATCAAGTCCAACCAGGGGATTGAAGGGAAGGATGTAAGGGGATAAGGGAAAGGGATGTAGTTTTATAATTCTGCATAAGCTTTAATGTTATTTTGTTCCAGGAATGTATCTAACCCTGTTTTAAAGCTGTTAATTGTTCCTGCTGTGACCAGTTCCTGAGGTAGACCGTTCCATAAATTCACAGTCCTCACGGTAAAGAAGGCGTGCCGCCCCTTTAGACTAAACCTTTTCTTTTCCAGACGGAGGGAGTGCCCCCTCGTCCTTTGGGGGGGTTTAACCTGGAACAGTTTTTCTCCATATTTTTTGTATGGGCCATTAATATACTTATATACGTTTATCATATCCCCATATCCAGCCTGTTTCCTCAGAACCCCAGCAATGGGGGGTAAAGGGGCCCAAAGAATCCCTGGCCAGCTTTGGGTCCAAAATCCAGGCCAAGATGGCTCAGTATGAACAGCTCGGAAAACAACTAAGAGGCCTCAGAGAGGAGCTGAAGTTTGCAAGACTGTTGAGACCCAATTAGCTCCGAGCAGGCTATAACTACCCCTCCCCCTTACTACAATAATTAATTAAATAATAACTGACACAACAACAATTCAACTTTTCCGTGGGTGGGGATCGGCCACAGCTTTATTTATAAAATTACTTATATAAATAACAATTTAACTGTAACAAAGACACCGATTGGCTTCTTGCCAACCCGAGAGGTGCTGCCACACTATCCTGTGTGGAGGTCTACCCCGGGTTGACCCCGCTTTCACCGTCTTCTTACCGCCAAGCTGTGACTTACAATAAACAGAGATACAAAAAGGGAGGGAGGGAGGGCAAAACTCCGGGTCCTGGGCAGATTGAGGGGGGAAGGGAGGCACCACAGCTATAAATACCCAGGGGAGGGCCTTTGAAAGCCCGGGAAACTATTAGACCCCTGATTGGTGCACTCCTTCCCCCCCACCCATGGGACATACCACTATAGTTAGCAACAAGTTTTTACAGGCGGGGGAGGGGGCTAAAAAACATTGCCTGTATATTTCTTAACCCCTTAACTGCTCACCAGTCAGGGGGCAAGCTAGTTATGCACAGCTTGCCCCTCCAGACTGTTGAGACCCAATTAGCTCCGAGCAGGCTATAACTACCCCTCCCCCTTACTACAATAATTAATTAAATAATAACTGACACAACAACAATTCAACTTTTCCGTGGGTGGGGATCGGCCACAGCTTTATTTATAAAATTACTTATATAAATAACAATTTAACTGTAACAAAGACACCGATTGGCTTCTTGCCAACCCGAGAGGTGCTGCCACACTATCCTGTGTGGAGGTCTACCCCGGGTTGACCCCGCTTTCACCGTCTTCTTACCGCCAAGCTGTGACTTACAATAAACAGAGATACAAAAAGGGAGGGAGGGAGGGCAAAACTCCGGGTCCTGGGCAGATTGAGGGGGGAAGGGAGGCACCACAGCTATAAATACCCAGGGGAGGGCCTTTGAAAGCCCGGGAAACTATTAGACCCCTGATTGGTGCACTCCTTCCCCCCCACCCATGGGACATACCACTATAGTTAGCAACAAGTTTTTACAGGCGGGGGAGGGGGCTAAAAAACATTGCCTGTATATTTCTTAACCCCTTAACTGCTCACCAGTCAGGGGGCAAGCTAGTTATGCACAGCTTGCCCCTCCAGACTGTTGAGACCCAATTAGCTCCGAGCTGGCTATAACTACCCCTCCCCCTTACTACAATAATTAATTAAATAATAACTGACACAACAACAATTCAACTTTTCCGTGGGTGGGGATCGGCCACAGCTTTATTTATAAAATTACTTATATAAATAACAATTTAACTGTAACAAAGACACCGATTGGCTTCTTGCCAACCCGAGAGGTGCTGCCACACTATCCTGTGTGGAGGTCTACCCCGGGTTGACCCCGCTTTCACCGTCTTCTTACCGCCAAGCTGTGACTTACAATAAACAGAGATACAAAAAGGGAGGGAGGGAGGGCAAAACTCCGGGTCCTGGGCAGATTGAGGGGGAAAGGGAGGCCCCACAGCTATAAATACCCAGGGGAGGGCCCCTGAAAGCCCGGGAAACTATTAGACCCCTGATTGGTGCACTCCTTCCCCCCCACCCATGGGACATACCACTATAGTTAGCAACAAGTTTTTACAGGCGGGGGAGGGGGCTAAAAAACATTGCCTGTATATTTCTTAACCCCTTAACTGCTCACCAGTCAGGGGGCAAGCTAGTTATGCACAGCTTGCCCCTCCAGCTACCAAGCAAACAATGCAGCAAAGACCAAGAGGGCAGCATTTTCCACCAAGGTGAGAGCTCTGAAGAAACAGGTGGATGAGATTGTGAGGCTGAGATCGGACATTGTGGAGGGAGGTGGTATACTCAGCGAGAGACTTGTGAACAAGGATCGTTTCTCCAGCATGAAGGTCTCAGGACAAGTGAGTAACCAAGATGACTGCCAGAGTGAGGAGGAAGAGCTGGAGGGAGGTGAGGAGGGGGATTAGAGTGAGGCGGATATGGATACTGGACCTGTGTGTACCACCACTACTGTTACCCCAGACCCCCCACTTACCCTCAGTGAGGACTATGTAAACCCGGCTCAGGTGGCCTTACCTCCCTCCAGTGAGGAGGATGATGATGATGATGACGGCAGTGACTGCAGTGATGGAAGCGGCTTGGCAGATGGGGGTCTCCTGCGGGCAATTGTTATGCAGGAGTCCCCCGCCCCGTCTGGAAAACTTTTCCTTCGGGGATGATTTGGGCCCAGAGGAGAAGGGAAAGAAGAAGAAGAAAGGAAAGGGCAAGAAGAGGAAGAAGACACAAGGAGTTAAGTTTGTCTTTTCTCCCTTCCAGCAGTCTGGGTCGGCTGAAAAGGGTGCTGGGTCCCCCAATCTGCCAGACCCCGTTTCTGTAGTGGAGCGGGGCCAGCATGGGGGATACAGTAGCGCACCCAAAATGGCCGCGGGTGCTATAGAAAAAAAAGGCACCCTCCTGTGAGGGGGGAGGGTGTCCAGGCACCGGAAAATGGCGGCAGATTCACCCGTTCGGGGGGCGGTCCCCTGGTTGAAGTGGGCGGTACAGGTCCTGGCACCGCAGGGCACTCTCCTGTGAGGGGGGGGGAGTGTCCGGGCGCTGGACCTTGTTGGTTCAGGGGGCGGTCCCCTAGGTGGCGTGGTTGATACTGGTTCTGGCGCCAGGGGGCACTCCGCTATAAAGTGGGAGGTTCCCTGCACATCAGCTGTAGCGGGAGTTAGTCCGGAGGGACAGTCTTTTTGTGAGGGGGAGTGGCCACCCATTTCAGAGGCGGAGCCTGTGTCTGCACCCAAAGACACAGGAAGAAAGAACTATGCAGCACCAATCCTGAAACCGGCAACCCTTAAACATGAAGCAAAAGACCCAGCCAGCCCAGTCTGTAACACTCCAAGGGAGAGTGAACGCAAGAGTGAAAGTGAAAGGAAAAATGTGAATAAAAATGGTAATGTGCAGAATGTGAGTTATAGTGGTGTGCATGGGAGGAGTTGTGGTAGCAGTGTTGATGAGGGGGGTGCAAGTAGTGTGCAAGAGAGGGGTGCAAGAGGAGTGCAAGAGAGGGGTGCAAGTGTAGTCCAAGAGAGGGGTGCTAGTGAAATACAGGTGAGGAGTGGTAGTGGAATGACAGAGAGAGGTGTTATGGCTGTTAAGAATAAGGGTCCAGGTTTGGCCTCTGGGTCAGTTCCTGGTTCGACTGCCCCCCCGGTAGTGGCTGCTTCTCAGAGAAGCTATGCCAGCGTCACTGCCGGGGGATCAGGGGGATCCCCATCTCCGTCTGGCTCTGGGGGTCACTTGCAACAGCGCCTCCTGGAGGCTCTACGTAGGGGAGACAGGTCAATCCATGTAGAGGGGAGGGGTGAGGTTGACCTGTCTTTTTGGATAGAAAGACATGGCTTAGGCGCCTTCCGAGAACAAAACGGGGAGGTGGTCTGGTCCCTCCCGACATCCGGCCAGGAAAGTGGCCGTAGGAATGTGGTCCGTTTAGTGTGGAGGGGCGAAGATGCGCGTCCGCCTCGGGGTAAGGTGGTTGAGCTCCTCCTCCGGATGGAATTCAGGGCAAGTGACATCTTTGCCCTGATCCACCCCTATGGTACTTCCGAGTTTGACATCAGCTTTGTTCGGCCAGAGGGTCTGGAACTTTTCTGGTCGAATTATGAGGTGGTGAAAAGCGAGCCCGGCTGGCGGGATTTCGCCGTAAAGGCGATATCCCGTCAGAATCTGGCCAAGAAAGTGACCGTTTTGACACGTAACGAGTCACTATCTTGCTATGACATTATGACCTGGCTTAGCCGATATGGGGATGTGACGGACATGCCAAAAAAGAACTATGACGAACATGGGATCTGGTCTGGGGCCTGGACGTTTTCCGTCAAACTGAAGCGTTCGGGGAGCACTGTTGCCCACATCCCATCAGCTGCTTTTCTTGGGAGAGACAGATTCCAAGTTTTCTACCAGGGGCAGCCCAAGGTCTGTCACAGGTGTGGCAGCCCCACTCACTTTAGTGCAGCCTGTACCGTGCAGGTCTGTGCACTGTGCGGTGGGGTAGGTCATCTTGCCGCATCCTGTAGGCAGATCAGGTGTCATCTGTGTGGTGTCTTAGGACACCCTTTCAGCCGTTGTCCTAACGCCTTTGCCCGTGCGACGGTCACCTTGGCTGGGGAGAGCAGTAACGTTGCCTCAGCTGGGGAGGGCACGGGTGCGGGTGAAGGTGCAACAGGGTCAGTGAAGAGGAAAAGTCTTGCCAGGCTGAGGCGGGAGGCTAATCGGAGAAGGAGCAGGGAACTGGAGAGTTCCCATGTGGCAGGGGTAGCTTCTGGCCCTGCTCCTGAGGTTAGTCCTGAAACTGCTGAGACCCTGGGGGAGAATGTGCTGGAAGAGGAAATGGGGAGAATCTGTAAAGAAGAGGGCAGCAAGGCCGATCTTTCCGATTCCTCCCACTGTGAAAGTGTGGATGAGGAGGGTGAAGAGAGGCCAAAAAAGAAGGGCAGTAAAGGGAGAAAGAAGAGGTCGGAGCCCTCTAGTCCCCGTGCTGCGGACCAGGTCCCAAGCGGAAGCTTACCTGCCCCCCTCTGATTGATCTGTCTAACCGTTACTCTGTCCTTGAAGACATCTCCTCCCCCTCCTTGAAGGGGGGGGGGGTCAGGGATGGGGTGCCTGAAGTGGGGGAGCCTCCAGGGGGAACTGGGCCCTGTCCTGATGGGGCAATTTCCGCAGGGGATGGGGCCAAATCGGAGCCAGGCGGAGATGGGGATTATAAAATGGACCAGTCAGAATCAAAAAAACGGTCCAAAGACAAGGAAGCCTCCTCATCTGGGGATGAGGGGGTAAAGAAGAAACAAAAATGAGGGGGTTAGGGCCGTCTATCTCAATCACCCATGATGGCGGCACTCACCCCATTGACACTGGCATCTATTAACTGTGCCAGTATAAAGTCTGATACGGCTAGATTCGCAGCCTTTGATTTTCTCGGCCGTGTTGAAGCCGATATTTTGTATCTGCAGGAGACCAGGTTGTCAGATCTTGCCTCTCTGGTAAAAGCCAGGAGAGAGTGGAGGCGTGGCCCCTCCCACTGGTCTCTTGCGGCTGAGCCGTATAGTGGGGTGGCGGTCCTTTTTACCGCTCCTGTTGAATGCAGACGGGTTATTGAGTTAGAAATGGGGAGGTGCCTGATCTTAGATGCCCTCATGAAGGGGCAAGAGCTCCGGCTTATTAACATCTACGCCCCACAAACCAAGTGGGGCCGCAAAGATCTCTTTATGAGGATTAAGCCCTTTACAAGCCGACAGGTGATCTTTGGAGGGGATTTCAATACTGTCAAAAGGTCCCAAGATAGGAGAGGCTCCAATGATCGGTTGGCTTATGATAGCATAGCTCTCAATAGCATAGTTAGGGAAGCTCGCCTAGAGGACGCCCACATCCGGAGCCCCTCAGGCCACGCGGGTTTCACCTATCATCGAGGTAGCTGCAGGTCTAGAATAGACAGGTTTTATTTGAAGGAGGAAGCTGTCTCTTCTGCAGTGTCCGTGGTTGAGGTGGAGTTCTCCGATCACTGTATGATTTTGTTTTCCCTGAATGTTTCAGAGACCCCTCGGATGGGTAAAGGTTATTGGAAGCTGAATTCGTCCCTCCTGGAGGAAGCAGAGGTAAGACAGTCCTTTGAGGATTTTCTTCAGAGTCAGGTACCTTTACTGGGCCTATGTAGTAGTAAGTCAGAGTGGTGGGAGATATTCAAGAAGCGGGTTGCGGGGTTCTTCCGCCAGCTCTCGAGCCTCAGGTCCCTGAATAGGTATCGCCTGTATCAGGGACTGAGGAGGAAACTCGAGCTTCTCGTCTCGACTGGAGGTAGCCGGGAGGATATCTCCAGAGTGAAGTCCTTGCTGATGAGGTGTCAGTACGATAGGCACGCATCTTTGGTTTTTGAGAGGGATTTCGGGAAGTACCGCTCGCCCGACCCTTACAGAAACTGTAAGATGTCAGTGAGTAGTAAAGTCATTTCAGGACTGATTGATAGTACAGGATCTCTGAATCGGTCCAGATCAGGGATCTTGGAGGTCGTCAGATCCTTCTACTCGCATCTCTTGGGAAGGAAGGATCTAGATCGAGACGGGATGTCGGCTTTCCTGGCTGAAACCATTCCTGAGCCAGGGGTAGACCCCTCTCTTGATGTTTTGGCAAAAAAAATCAGGGAAGAGGAAGTGAGACTGGCGATTGAGGGGCTTGCCCCCAAAAAGTCACCAGGTCCGGATGGCTTAACATCCGAGTGGTACAAGACCTTTAAGGAGTCTTTAGCTCCCCTCTTGACTGAGGTATTCAATGAGTGTCTCTCCTCGGGCACTCTGCCGAAGTCAATGAGGAGGTCAGCCCTGATTCTTCTCTCAAAGGGTAAAGATCCCAGCCGTATTGAGAATTGGAGGCCCATAGCTCTTCTCAATACGGACAGGAAGCTTCTGGCAGAGATACTGTTTAATCGGCTGGTGAAGTTTGCACCCCGGCTCCTTTCGGGGCCCAGCACTGCTCTGTTCCAGGCCGAAGCACCTTAAGTGCTGTTCTCGGTGTCCGGGAGGCAGTGGAGCGGAGTAGTGCAGGTCTCTGGAAGGGGTACTTGCTGTCCCTGGATCAGGCCAAAGCATTTGATCGGGTGAACCACGAGTACCTCTGGTCCGTCCTCCTGAGATATGGCTTACCGTGTGCTTTTATTAATTGGCTTAAGACCTTATATGCAGGGGCAGAGAGTTTCCCGCTGGTGAACGGGTGGTCTGGCCGCTCTTTTGAGGTGGGGTCCGGAGTCCGTCAGGGTTGTCCTTTGAGCCCGCTTTTATACGTGTTCGCAATTGATCCCTACGTCCGGAGGGTAGATTGTGGGCCGTTGGCGGGAGTCGGGATGAGTCTGGCGGAGCTGGATGTCGCCCAGAGAGTGGTGGTGTACGCTGATGATGTCACCATTTTCGTGTCCTCGAGAGAGAGGAGGTCGATGTGGTGATGTCGGAGGTGGAACGCTACTCGGAGGCATCCGGGTCTAAGATCAACCGGGATAAGTGTGAAAGTCTCTGGCTGGGAGGGGGAGATCCCACTTTTGATCTCCCGGACACCCTCCCAGGGCCCCAAGACTCAGCAAAAATTCAGGGCATCACATTCGTCCAGGATGATTATCCCAACAAAAACTGGGATGGTAAGCTACAGGATGCCACTCATAGGGTGGATCAGTGGAAGGGTTGGTCTATGACCCTCAGGGAAAGGGTACACCTGATCAAATCGTATCCTGCTCCCCTTGTTTATTTATCTTGGCAGTGTATGTATCTTGCCAGATGCCTACTACACTAGGATCTACAGCCTGTTTTTCCAACTGTTATGGGGGAACAGGATGAACCTAGTCAAGAGAGAGGTTACGTACCGCACAAGGAGACTAGGGGGTTTATCTATGGTAAACCCTGTGGTGTTCTTAACAAACACCTTCTTGAAAGCTAACATTTCAAACCTCTGGTCAGAGAGGGCTCCTCCGTGGGTACTCTCCTGCAGGGAATGGTTTCGGCCTTTCTTCCAGGAATGGGAGACAGGAGGGCAAGTGAAGGACCTCCGTACGCCCCATGGGCATCTTCCGGCTTACGCTACCCCGACTCTGAAGGCGATACGTCGGTAGGGTCTGGGAGTGTGGGAGATCAGGACCCAGTCAAGGCAGTTCCTTGACAAACGGGTTCTGTTGACCCACTTCCAGAAGCCTCTGGCGCTCAGGGACTGCCCAGGTCGGGATCTGAGGGTGGGGTTGTATCTCTTAAATATGAAAAGGATCCCCCAGAAGTTTTGGGACTTGGCCTGGCGCTGCTTTCAGGGGAAGCTATATGTGAGGGAC
This sequence comes from Hyla sarda, assembly GCF_029499605.1. NCBI lineage: Eukaryota > Metazoa > Chordata > Amphibia > Anura > Hylidae > Hyla > Hyla sarda. The sequence continues at coordinate 57,982 of NW_026608389.1, forward strand.
AATTTGAAGTGCAGGAGATCTGATGACCGGGGATGTCCCCGAGAAGAGTGCGGGGACATGCTGGAAAGCATGGACCATTTCCTGCTTCATTGTCCCTTTAATATAGGGGTCTACAACCGGGTGGGCGCTTCCATCGGCTGGAGTCAACTTGCCGGCCTTACCTATCCAGAGTGGGCTTATGGGGCATTCAGGAACCTGGGTGGCCGAGATCGGGGCACTTTGTTTTTAGTCAGTTTAGTGGTTAGGTACTACACGTGGAATGCACGGTGCTTAGTATCGACCCAACAGAAAGTCCTCTCCGAGGTGGAGGTATGTAGGAACATCACCGGTGACCTCGGGAAGATCAGGTCTTTGGAGTATGGCAGTCTTGGTACCAGTAGGGCTTCTCTCCTATGGAGAGGGTTTTCTTTTGATGTGCCCTAGGTACTAGACCTTTTGGGTAGAGTACCCTTGTTTTTGTTAGGGACAGTGATGCAGGGACAGGGTTAGGGTGATAGTAGGGTCAGTTTATCTTTAGGGATAATGGTAGGGTGAGAGGTAGGGTGCAGTTAGGGAAAGAATATACATTTTGTATGTATCAGGATTGCCTTCCTTCTTCCTGGTGGTGGGCTAATGCATGTGCACCCTAGCTTTTTGTTTTGTTTTCAGATGCTATGGTTATGAAGGGCTTACAGGCACCGAACTTGGGCCTAAAGTGGGTTGTATTGTTTGCTTATGTATGTTAAAGCTGGTAATGGTTAAGTTGGTTGGGAGGAGTTCTAGGTTGGGAGGGTATATTTGTGGGTGGTGGTGGTCTTTTCTTTTGGTGGACCTGGCATGGGCGAGTCGTGGACTGGACATTGAGGACTATGAACTGTATGGAAAAAACTCTGACCCATGTACAGGAGGGCGGGTGGTGTGGGTGAAGGGTCAGTTTAGTGTAGAATGTTCTTTTATATTTGTAGGTGTGTTTTCTGTTTATTTATAGGTGTATATAGTTTGTGTATAGTATTGTACATAGTAGTGTATATAGTTAGTTATTTATATAGTATGTATAATGTTATATTATTACAAAAAAAAATTTTTTTTTTTTTTTTAAAGTATATAGTATTTATAGTAGAGATAGACATGGCAGTCGAACCAGTTTTGTTTTTGTAGTAATGTTTCTTTAGTATCCCGTTGTGGATTTATTTTCTTTGGTTTATATATGTAGTATGTAGTAAAGATGTGTGTAAGCATGTGTGTATTGTGTTTTCTGTGATATTTTCCCGAGTTTGGGTATTTTGAGTTGAATTTAATTTATTTATTTATTTATTTTTGGTTTCTTGGTTAAATGTAGTTAATATATGGATATATATGTGTGCATGTGTGAGTGTGGTATAGTGTTGTTATTATTATTATAATTATTATTATTATTTAAAAAAAAAACATGGTGTGCAGTGTGAGTGCTTGTTGTGTTTTCTATTTGTAATGTATGATTTTTCCCGAGTTTGGGTGTTTTGAGTTAAAGCGAAATAGTGCTATATTTATGTTTCTTATGAGTGTGTTGTTTGTCTATGAAAGGTGTAGTTATAATATTTCTAGTTCTAGTAGGAAAGCTGGGCTGGCCGGTTAGGCAGGATTTTTGTTCTTTTATTTAAATGTAAAGTTTGGGTTTATGTTATTTCAATGTTGTTGTTTTCCGTTATGGCAAAGTTGTGCTGGTTTATGTTTTGTTATGATTTATATTTTTCTAATAAAAGATTTACAGGATATAACTCAGGATCAGTACAGGATAAGTAATGTATGTAGACAGTGACCTCACCAGCAGAATAGTGAGTACAGCTCTGGAGTCTGGCCACTAGAGGGAGCATCTTCCTGTGAGTCTGCTGAGTGTGGAGGAAGTCGTTTGCTGGATTGTTTGGTGTGTGTGCGCTCTGAGCTCTGCCGTGTCATCTGTGCCGGACAACGTTCTTCCTTCCCCAGAGGGAGAGCGTGTGTTCAGGCATGAGCGAGGAGAGGAGAACCCCAACACCTGCCCCCCGAATCAGGTCCGCGGGGGGCAGGGGGAGCCAGCGACCAGGTGTGGAGGGACCAGCGTCAGGAAGTGCATCAGAGGTCTCCGGGTTGAGGCGCTCTGCCAGGAGGTGCAGCGATGCATCTCCAGCCACCCCTGAACCCGTAGAGACAAAGAGCAGCCGCAAGGCTGGCCCTGCAAGTTGTGGGACTACAAGTGCAAGAAGTTCCGGAAGCACAGGTACTGTGACAACAAGGCCTGACAATGTGGACTGTGATACTCCTCCTGGAGCAAAGCTAAATGCCCACGGATGTGTGGAGGAGGATTGGGGGATGCCTAGGGCCCGGGAGTCTGGAGTCCCCCATAACTCTCGTGTGGCAGAACACATCCGTGGATATGAGGAAGCAAGGGGCAGCTTGTATAGGCTCCAGGAGGAGGTACGGGAAGCAAAAGCCCTGATGGAAACTGCGGCGAAACGACAGAAAGCTGAGCTGTCAGCCCGGATTAAACAGCTGAAAAATGAAATAAGGATACTGGAGAAGAAGAGAACTTTTATTTTAGAGAACAGCGGGCCATTTAGGGAAAAACTTTTAAATGAAGACCGCTTTCATACAATGGAGAGAGAGAAGCAGAGACGGCTGAGGGGGCTTCAGCCACGGGTGGAGGAGGAAGGAGACGCTGCGGAGGCCGATAATGTTGAGCCAAATCCACCCGGGGGTCTGCAACATCTGACCCCATACAGTGGGCTCCCTGCAGGGCAAGTGGCGATGTCATCTGGCCGTGGCTCTGGCGGTTCGGGGGATGAGAGCAGCACCAGTCACCAGGGAGGGGCGCTGATGGCCCAGATCCAGCTCCTGGAGTCCCCAGGTCGCCTCCAGGACTTCACGTTTGGGGATGAGTTACCAGAGGAGGCACCTGGGGGAAGGAAAAAGAAGCTAAAGAAGACCAAGCTCCAGGAGCAGGTAACATTTGTATATACCCCCCTCCCTGAGCCCCCCGGACTGGCCGCAGGGTCAGCTCACTGTGTGAACCCCATTTCTCAGCCCAGCCTGAGTTCTGCTGTGGACTCAGTGCAGGAGAGTGGGGAGAGTATGGAGTCTAGTGTGGCGGTGAGCTCCATCGCTGTTTGTAGTAACAGTGGTGGAGCAGACAATGTATCGGCTGTGAGGTCGGACAGTGATATTTGCCCAGCGATGGGCATGGATGGCTCTGGCACATTGGGCTGCTCCCTAACGGGAGGGGGGGGGGGGGCTTTGTGCCAGAGTCAGCTGCGGAAGCTCCGGTGGCTCTGAACGTTGACATGCTGTTCCTTTGGAGCAGCGGTGTCATCGTGAAAGAGCTGCTGGGGCCAAGATGTCTTCGCCTCCCAGAAAGACTGGACTAAAACCTTTATTTTGTATTGGCGCCGCTAATCCAGAACAGCGGCGCCCAGGAGCAGAAAACTCCAGTACTGATGAGGCGGAGGGTACCAGTAAAAACAGGGCTGGGGCCGCTAATAAACAGGCTAGGCAGGCTTCCCGGTCCTTGTATAAAGGACTGGTGACCTGTCCTGTGGTGGTGGCTCCAGCTCTGGTACCCAGTGATGCTGATGGTACACTATCTGCACCAGAACGCACCGGTCCAGCCAGTATGAATGAGGAGGTTAATGTTGGAGTGAATTGTAGTATGGGCTGTAGCACGGGTGGAGGTATGGGGGGCACATCAGCTAAAACAGGCAATAATGGTGTGAGTATGGATTATGTGGAGGAGGGTGGTGAAGGGGCACAGATTAGTGGTGGGGATGTAGGGCCTGGTCCAGTTGCACCCCCAGCGGTGGCAGCACCGGTACGCAGATACGCAAAAGTCACCGCTGGGGGGAGGGGGGCACCTTCCTCGTCTTCTGGCTCTGGGGGGGGCAATTTGCAGCAGCGTCTCCTGGGGGCCTTAAGGAGAGGGGAGAGATCAATCAATGTAGAGGGTAGGGAGATTGATCTATCCTTTTGGATAGAAAGACATGGTCTTTCAGCCTTCCGAGAGGAAAGGGGGGGGATACTGTGTGGTCCCTCCCAACAGCCGGGCCAGGTGGTCTCCGAAGGAATGTGGTCCGGCTGAGGTGGAGAGGCAGTGATACATGTCCTCCAAGATCTAAAGTTGTTGAGCTTCTGCTGAAGTTGGGCTTTAAGGCAGCTGACATCTACGCCTTGATACATCCTTATGGTACCCCTGAGTTCGATATCAGCTTTGTTCGGCCAGAGGGGCTTGAGCTCTTCTGGTCGAATTATGAGCTGGTAAAGAATGAGCCCGGCTGGCGAGACTTTGCCATTCAGGCGGTGTCTCGCCAAAACAATGTCAAGAAAGTGACCGTTTTAACCCGTAACGAATCACTTTCTTGTATTGACATCATGACGTGGCTAGGTCGGTATGGAGAGGTGGTGGAGGTCCCAAAAAAGAACAGGGATGAATATGGCATCTGGTCAGGGGCCTGGACGTTTATGGTCAAGCTTAAGCTTTCAGGAAACACCGTTACCCATATACCATCTGCAACCTTCCTCGGAAGGGATCGTATCCAGATCTTCTACCAGGGTCAGCCGAAGCTCTGTCACAGATGTGGTGACCCCACACATTTTAGTGCCAATTGCACTGTGCAGAAGTGCACTCTGTGTGGGGAAATAGGCCATCTCGCTGCATCTTGTGCAGAGATTAGGTGTCACCTGTGTGGTGACTTAGGTCACCCATTCAGTCGCTGCCCTCGTTCCTTTGTCAACGCGGTTGTTGCCCCAGTGGGGGTAAGCCATGAGGTGAACTCTGCTGGGGGGATGGCTGGCGGGGATGAAGGGGTGCAGGGGCCAGGGAAGAAAAGTAAGCAGAAGACGCCTGCCTAACTGAAGCGTCTCAAGAAGCGTCAAAGGGATAGGGAGATTCGGGAGTCACAGGAGCATCAGCCAGCTGAGGTGGCTTCTGATCCTGTCCCTGCGACCAGTGTTACTGCTGAGGGCCTGGGGGATAGTGAACTGGATGAGGAGACTGGAAGGATCCACAAAGAGGAGGATACTGTCTCCTCGCTGTCCTCCCATGGTGAGAGCGCGGATGAGGACAGAGGGAGATGGGCAGAAACAAAGCGGGGTACTCGGAGGAATAAGAAAAAGGGAGATTTAAAATCTTCTCCCACCCGCCAGATGCCAAAGGAAGGTACAACTGACCCCCCTCTGATTGGTCTCTCCAACCGGTTCCGAGCCCTCCGCGACATTTCCTCTTCGGAGGAGGAGGCTGGGGGTGAGGTTCCGGATGTTGCGGTGGGGCCCACAGGGGACCCTGAGTCCTGTCTCCCTGGGGAACCTATGTCTTCAGGGGGGGGGGACTGGCTCAGAGTCAGGGGACGAGGAAAATGTAAATAAAGGGAAAATGGACACATCCATCTCACTAAAAAGGGGTAAACCATCATCTGATGAGGAGGGTGGTGGGGTGGATGGGAAGGATGGTGGGAAAAAGAAAGCTGTCTAACTCAATCACCCTTGATGGCGGCACCCTCTCCGTTGACTCTGGCATCCATTAATGTTGCCAGCATAAAGTCAGATACGGCTCGATTTGCGGCCTATGATTTTTTTGCCCATATTAATGCTGATATTTTATTTTTGCAAGAGACCAGGCTAACAGATATGTCATCTATCTACAAGGCTAAAAGAGAGTGGAGGAATGGGCCCTCCTACTGGTCTCTTGGGGCCGAGCCGTATAGCGGAGTGGCGGTCCTTTTTACCGCATCGGTAGAATGCCGACGGGTTATCGAGTTAGAAATGGGGAGGTGCCTGATCTTAGATGTCCTCATGAAGGGACAAGAACTTCGCCTTATTAACATCTACGGCCCACAGTCTAAGTGGGACCGGAAGTGTCTCTTTATGAGGATCAAGCCCTATCTTTTTACAAGTCGGCAGGTGGTCTTTGGAGGGGACTTTAATGCTGTCACGAGGCCCCAAGACAGGGGAGGTGCCAGAGACAAGCTGACTTATGACAGCGTCGCCCTTAATAGCATAGCGAGTGAGGCTCGCCTGGTGGATGTCCACATCCGGCACACCCCAGGCCACGCGGGATTCACCTATCATAGGGGTAGTTGTAGGTCTAGGATAGATAGGTTTTTTTTAAAAGGAGGAGGCCGTATCTTCAGCAGTGTCTGTTGTTGAGGTGGAGTTCTCCGATCACTGTTTAATTTTGTTTTCTCTGAATGTCACAGAGACCCCCCTGATGGGCAGAGGCTATTGGAAGCTGAATTCGTCTCTCTTGGAAGAAGCGGAGATAAGACAGTCCTTTGAGGATTTTCTTCAGAGCCAGGTACCATTGCTGGGCCTTTGTAGCAGTAAGTCAAAGTGGTGGGAGATCTTCAAGGAAAGGGTTGCGAGATTCTTCCGCCAGCTCTCGGGCCTCAGAAGCCTAAACAGGTACCGTTTGTACCAGGGCCTGAGGAAGAAACTTGAGAACCTTGTCTCGACTGGAGGTAGTCGTGACGATATCTCCAGAGTGAAGTCCTTGTTGATGAAGTGCCAGTATGACAGACACGCATCTTTGGTTTTTGAGAGGGATTACGGGAAGTACCGCTCGCCCGACCCTTACAGAAACTGCAAGATGTCAGTGAATAGTAAAATAGTCTCAGGACTGATTGATAGTACGGGATCCTTGAAAAGGTCCAGATCAGGGATCCTGGAGGTCGTCAGATCCTTCTACTCGCACCTCTTGGGAAGGAAGGATCTAGATCGAGATAAGGTATCAGCTTTCTTGGCTGAAACCGTCCCTGAACCAGGAGTAGACTCCTCTCTTGACGTTTTGACAGAGATGATCCGGGAAGAGGAAGTCAGGATGGCTATTGATGGGCTTGCCCTCAAGAAGTCACCCGGTCCGGATGGCTTAACATCTGAGTTCTATAAGACCTTTAAGGACACTTTGGTTCCCCTCTTGACTGGGGTTTTTAATGAGTGTCTATCCTCGGGCACTCTGCCAAAGTCAATGAGGAGGTCAGCGCTGATCATCCTGTCAAAGGGTAAAGACCCGTCCCACATTGAGAATTGGCGTCCCATAGCGCTTCTCAATGTGGACCGAAAGATTCTGGCAAAAGTGCTGTTTAACCGGCTGGTGGAGTTTGCACCCCGGCTCCTTTCGGGGGCTCAGCATTGCTCTGTTCCGGGCTGCAGTACATTTAGTGCTGTGCTCAGTGTCCGAGAGGCTGTGGAGCAGGGTAGGGCTGGCCACTGGAAGGGGTACTTGCTGTCCTTGGATCAGGCAAAAGCGTTTGATCGGGTTAACCATGAATACCTCTGGTCTGTTCTTCTGAGATATGGCCTGCCGGGGGGGTTTGTTGATTGGCTTAAGACCTTGTACGCAGGGGCAGAGAGTTTCCCGCTTGTGAATGGTTGGATTGGCCGCTCTTTTGAGGTTGGGTCTGGCGTCCGTCAGGGTTGTCCTTTGAGCCCGTTGCTGTACGTGTTTGCAATTGATCCTTTCCTTAGGAGGATTGATTGTGGACCGTTGGCGGGGGTGAGAATGGACCTGGCGGTGCCGGATTTGGCTCTGAGGGCGGTAGCGTATGCTGATGATGTCACCGTGTTTGTCTCCTCACAAGAGGAAGGCCAATGGGTGATGTCAGAGGTGGACCGCTACTCGGAGGCATCAGGGTCCAAGATCAACCTGGATAAGTGCGAGAGTCTCTGGCTGGGAGGGGGAGATCCTGGTTTTGATCTCCCGGACGCCCTTCCAGAGCCCCAGGAATCTGCAAAAGTTCTCGGCATCGAATTTGGCCAAGGGGATTACCCCAAACAAAACTGGGACAGCAGGCTTAAGATCGCTGCTCAGAAGGTGGATCAGTGGAAGGGTTGGTCTTTGACCCTCGGGGAAAGGGTTAACCTGATCAAAACATTCCTGCTCCCTTTACTGATATATCTGGGCAGTGTATGCATGTTGCCAGAACCTCTTTGGACCCGGGTCTACAGTGTGTTCTTCCAGATGTTATGGGGGAACAGACTGAACCTAGTGAAGAGGGAGGTTACTTACCGTACGAGGAGACTAGGGGGGTTGTGTATGGTCAACCCTGTGGTGTTCCTAGTGAATACCTTTCTTAAGACCAATATAGCAAACCTCTGGTCAGAGAGGGCTCCTCCGTGGGTATCCTCCTGTAGGGGATGGTTTTGGCCTTTCTTTCAGGAATGGGAGACAGGAGGGCAAGTGAAGGATCTTCGCACACCACACGGGCATCTCCCGGCTTACACTACCCCGGTTCTGAAGGTTATTCGTCGGTGGGGTCTGGGGATGGGGGAGATTAGGACTCTGTCGAGGAAATTCCTTGACAAGAGGGTCCTGTCTTCTCATTTCCAGAGGCCATTGGCGCTCAAGGACTGCCCAAGTCGGGATCTGGAGGTGGGTTTAGAGCTTTTGAATTCTATCAGGATCCCCTTGAAGTTTTGGGACTTGACTTGGCGCTGCTTCCACGGGAAACTGTGTGTGAGGGACAATCTGAAGTGCAGGAGCTCTGATGACCGGGGATGTCCCCGCGAAGAGTGTGGAGGCATGCTGGAAAGCATGGAGCATTTTCTGCTTCATTGTCCCTTTAACACAGAGGTTTACACCAGGGTGGGCGCTTCCATTGGTTGGCCTTGGCTGGCCAGTCTCTCCTATGCGGAATGGGCCTATGGGGCATTCAGAAACCTTGGAGGCTGGGACCGGTGCACTTTATTCCTAGTCAGCTCAGTGGTTAGGTACTACACGTGGAACGCACGGTGTTTAGTGTCGACGCAGCGTAAAATCCTCCCTGTGGATGTGGTGGTTAGGAACATTCTCGGTGACCTGGTGAAGGTGCGTTCTCTGGAGTACGAGAGGCTGGGTGCTGGCAGGGCCTCTCGTCTATGGAGGGGCTCTGCCTTTAAAGTGCCTTAGCCTGTTGTCTCCCCCTGGTGGTGGGCTGATGCTGGCACATTAGTCTTTTTGTTTTGAGCAGTTGGTTTATGGTAATATAGGGCTTGCAGGCGCTGAACTTGAGCTTTAGGGGTTTGTTGTTTGGCTTATAGTGTTATATGTACTTGTTATTGTATTTATTGTTGTAGTCTATTTGTATACTTATGTATTGTATATATTGTTAGTCTGTGTATATTTTATGTAATGTATATACTGTATATATTGTGTGATGCCACCTGGGGTTTGGGTTTAGTTTAGGTTGGGTGGTGGGTTAAAAAGGGGGGAGGGGGTTTGTATGGGACTTTTATATATACAGAAAATCCTGGACTGGTTCATGGACGTCTGGTAACATGTACTGGGGGCATGGGATGCGGGACCAGCTCAGGGCCAAAAAAAAAAAAAAAAAAGTGGTGTTATTTTGTTTGTGTTGGTTTTTATTATTTTGTATATATTATTATTGTTGTTGTTGTTATTCTTTTTGGTATATTACTGGTATTGGGTTTTTGGTATTGCAACTGGGCCAGGAAATTCACATTTAGTATTAGTGTATATAGTTTATTAGTATGGTATGGGTATTATGGGTATTATAGGAATATGTCTTTTGTAAATATTGTATATATTTGTTTGTGTGCAGGAATGAGTGTGGGGTGGACCGGTGTTGTATTTTATGCTATGGTTTTGGTTTTATGATCGTTATATTGATATGTTCTGTCGGATATGATATGTTTATGTTTTGTAATTTTTTTATTGTTATGTTTGAAATTTTAATAAAAGATCTACAGGATATAACTCAGGATCAGTACAGGATAAGTAATGTAATGTATGTACACAGTGACCTCACCAGCAGAATAGTGAGTACAGCTCTTTAGAATAATACAGGATATAACTCAGGATCAGTACAGGATAAGTAATGTAATGTATGTACATAGTGACCTCACCAGCAGAATAGTGAGTACAGCTCTTTAGAATAATACAGGATATAACTCAGGATCAGTACAGGATACGTACGGGGGAGGGGATTATCAGATTATGCAAGTGAGGGGAGGATACCCCCGGCGGTGGGTCCCTTGCTGCGGCCTTGATCCTGGAAGCGGCCGTGTGGGGACTGAGAGGAGCGGGAGACTCTCTATGCTCCGCTCCTCTCTATGATGCACCACACGTCATGTCACGTGACCATCTCCCAGACAGCCATTGCGGTACTGGCTGCCTGGGAATGAGTGACAGCGGCGGCGAACATATAAAGGTAGCGTGCGGCGCAAACCCGCCCCCCCGCCCACTCCTACTAACATTTTGGCCGGGCCCCTGACGCCTGGCCCGCCAGCCTTTATCAGCTTTATGGGGCAAAAGGGGAGAGCTGCTTTTGGGCCCCCAGGAATTACAGGGCCCGGGGCAGCTACCCCTTTTGCTCCACACCCGGCACACCCTGTGCGCACGCCTATGAGTGTACATGGGTGACAGAGGGGTGTAGAGGAGTGTACATGGGTGACAGAGGGGTATAGAGGAGTGTACATGGGTGACAGATGGGTGTACATGGGTGACAGAGGGTTGTAGAGAAGTGTAAATGGGTGACAGAGGGGTGTAGAGAGGTGTACAAGGGTGATAGATGGGTGTAGAAGAGTGAACATGGGTGACGGGGGCATAGGGGTGACAGAGGGGTGGACAGGGGGTGGACATGGGTGACAGGAGGGTGGAGAGGGGAGACAGGGGGTCAGAGGGGTGGACAAGGGGGTAATAGAGGGACAGGAGTGACAGAGAGGGGTGGACTGGGGTAACAAAGGGACAGATGGGTGAACAGGAGGGTGGACATGGGTGACAGAGTGGGGGTGGACATGGGTGACGGGGGGTGGACATGGGTGACGGGGAGGATTACATGGGTGACGGGGGAGGGATTACATGGGTGACGGGGGAGGGATTACATGGGTGACGGGGGAGGGATTACATGGGTGACGGGGGAGGGATTACATGGGTGACGGGGGAGGGTGGACATGGGTGACAGGGAGGGTGGACATGGGTGACAGGGAGGGTGGACATGGGTGACGGGGGGGTGGACATGGGTGACGGGGGGGTGGACATGGGTGACGGGGGGGTGGACATGGGTGACGGGGGGGTGGACATGGGTGACAGGGAGGGATTACATGGGTGACAGGGAGGGATTACATGGGTGACAGGGAGGGATTACATGGGTGACAGGGAGGGGGTGGACATGGGTGACTGAGGGGGTGGACATGGGTGACAGGGGGGGTGGACATGGGTGACAGAGGGGTGTACATGGGTGACAGGTGTGTATAGGAGTGTACATGGGTGGCAGAGGGGTACAGAGGAGTGTACATGGGTGACAGATGGGTGTACATGGGTGACAGAGGGTTGTAGAGAAGTGTAAATGGGTGTCAGAGGGGTGTAGAGAGGTGTACAAGGGTGATAGATGGGTGTAGAAGAGTGAACATGGGTGACGGGGGCATAGGGGTGACAGAGGGGTGGACAGGGGGTGGACATGGGTGACAGGAGGGTGGAGAGGGGAGACAGGGGGTCAGAGGGGTGGACAAGGGGGTAAAAGAGGGACAGGAGTGACAGAGGGGTGGACTGCGGTAACAAAGGGACAGATGGGTGAACAGGAGGGTGGACATGGGTGACAGAGTGGGGGTGGACATGGGTGACGGGGGGTGGACATGGGTGACGGGGGAGGGATTACATGGGTGATGGGGGAGGGATTACATGGGTGACGGGGGAGGGATTACATGGGTGACGGGGGAGGGATTACATGGGTGACGGGGGAGGGATTACATGGGTGACAGGGAGGGTGGACATGGGTGACAGGGGGGGTGGACATGGGTGATAGGGGGGGTGGACATGGGTGACAGGGGGGGTGGACATGGGTGACAGGGGGGGTGGACATGGGTGACAGGGAGGGATTACATGGGTGACAGGGAGGGATTATATGGGTGACAGGGAGGGATTACATGGATGACAGGGAGGGATTACATGGGTGACTGAGGGGGTGGACATGGGTGACTGAGGGGGTGGACATGGGTGACAGGGAGGGATTACATGGGTGACAGGGAGGGATTACATGGGTGACGGGGGGGGTGGACATGGGTGACTGGGGGGGTGGACATGGGTGACTGGGGGGGTGGACATGGGTGACTGGGGGGGTGGACATGGGTGACTGGGGGGGTGGACATGGGTGACTGGGGGGGTGGAAATGGGTGACAGGGGGGGTGGACATGGGTGACAGGGGGGGTGGACATGGGTGACAGGGGGGGCTGGACATGGGTGACAGGGGGGGATTACATGGGTGACAGGGAGGGATTACATGGGTGACGGGAGGGATTACATGGGTGACGGGGGGGGGTGGACATGGGTGACTGGGGGGGTGGACATGGGTGACTGGGGGGGTGGACATGGGTGACTGGGGGGGTGGACATGGGTGACTGGGGGGGGTGGATATGGGTGACAGGGAGGGTGGAAATGGGTGACAGGGAGGGTGGAAATGGGTGACAGGGAGGGTGGACATGGGTGACAGGGAGGGTGGACATGGGTGACAGGGGGGGGTGGACATGGGTGATAGAGATGGACAGGGAGGTAAACAAGGCAGACATGGCTGACAGGGGGGGGTGGACATGAGTGACGGGGTCGGGGGGGGGAGGGGTAGAGTGTGGACCTGGGTGACGGTGGGGGGATTTAGACAGGGTTGAGAAGGTGAAAAGAGGGGTGGAAAGGGTACGGTACCTTAAGCAAGCCGGCCCGCACAGCTTGCAGTTCCACAGGAGGCACGGGAGTACGGCGCTGGTGCAGCTCGTTCCGCCCCAGGGCACCATATCCGTCTCACTGTGCCGCAAGGGAGAGGGGGACGGAGGGGGACGCAGGAGACGGAGAGTGAAGGAGGGGGATGCAGGGGACACAGGGAACAGATGGGGAAGGAGGGGAACAAGGGTCACGCGGCAGACGCAGGGGACGGAGGGGAACACAGGAAACGCAGGAGATAGAGGGGGACGCTGTGTGCGCAGTGCGCACGCAGACTTCCCTTCCCCCCTGCGCCGTCAGGCCGGGGCGGGACATTTAAAAAACAAATAATAGTGAAAAAAAATAAAAATCACGGCAAAATCCAGCGGCACCACGGGCAGTGCTGAACGGTACACACGTGTGCCGCGGCACCGCGGTTGGGAATCGCTGCTATATACTGACCCCCATATATATGAATGTATACTATATACTGACCACATATATATGAATGTATACTATATACTGACCCCCATATATGAATGTATATTATATACTGACCCCCATATATATGAATGTATACTATATACTGACCCCCATATATGAATGTATACTATATACTGACCCCCGTATATATGAATGTATACTATATACTGACCCCCATATAGGAATGTATATTATATACTGACCCCCATATATATGAATGAATACTATATACTGACCCCCATATATATGAATGTATATTATATACTGACCCCCATATATATGAATGTATACTATATACTGACCCCCATATATATGAATGTATATTATATACTGACCACATATATATGAATGTATACTATATACTGACCCCCGTATATATGAATGTATACTATATACTGACCCCCATATATGAATGTATATTATATTCTGACCCCTATATATATGAATGTATACTATATACTGACCACATATATATGAATGTATACTATATACTGACCCCATATATATGAATGTATACTATATACTAACCCCCATATATGAATGTATACTATATACTGACCCCCATATATATGAATGTATACTATATACTGACCACACATATGAATGTATACTATATACTGACCCCCATATATATGAATGTATACTATATACTGACCCCCATTATATATATATGAATGTATACTATATACTGACCCCCATATATGAATGTATACTATATACTGACCACACATATGAATGTATACTATATACTGACCCCCATATATATGAATGTATACTATATACTGACCCCCATATATATGAATGTATACTATATACTGACCCCCATATATGAATGTATACTATATACTGACCCCCATATATATGAATGTATACTATATACTTACCCCCATATATATGAATGTATACTATATATTGACCACATATATGAATGT